>NC_091240.1:15172182-15362182 GCF_040958095.1 Procambarus clarkii | reverse complement strand
CTGCCTGCCTGCCTGCCTGCCTGCCTGCCTGCCTGCTTGCATACATGCCTGCCTGCCTGCCTGCCTGCCTGCCTGCCTGCCTGCCTGCTTGCATGCATGCATGCATGCCTGCCTGCCTGCCTGCCTGCCTGCTTGCATGCATGCCTGCCTGCCTGCCTGCCTGCCTGCCTGCCTGCCTGCCTGCCTGCTTGCATGCATGTATGCCTGCCTTCCTGCCTGCCTGCCGGCTTGCATGCATGCCTGCCTGCCTGCCTGCCTGCCTGCCTGCCTGCTTGCATGCATGCCTGCCTGCCTGCCTGCCAGCCTGCCTACATGCCTCCCTGCCTGCTTGCATGCATGCCTGCCTGCCTGCCTGCCTGCCTACATGCCTGCCTGCCTGCCTGCCTGCCTACATGCCTCCCTGCCTGCTTGCATGCATGCCTGCCTGCCTGCCTGCCTGCCTGCCTGCCTACATGCCTGCCTGCCTGCCTGCCTGCCTACATGCCTCCCTGCCTGCTTGCATGCCTGCCTGCCTGCCTGCCTGCCTGCCTGCCTGCCTGCCTGTCTGCCTACATGCCTCCCTGCCTGCTTGCATGCTTGCCTGCCTGCCTGCCTGCCTGCCTGCCTGCCTGCCTGCCTGCCTGCCTGCCTACATGCCTGCCTGCCTGCCTGCCTACATGCCTCCCTGCCTGCTTGCATGCATGCCTGCCTGCCTGCCTGCCTGCCTGCCTGCCTGCCTGCCTACATGCCTGCCTGCCTGCCTGCCTGCCTGCCTACATGCCTGCCTGCCTGCCTGCCTGCCTGCCTGCCTGCCTGCCTACATGCCTGCCTGCCTGCCTGTCTGCCTACATGCCTCCCTGCCTGCTTGCATGCATGCCTGCCTGCCTGCCTGCCTGCCTGCCTGCCTGCCTACATGCCTGCCTGCCTGCCTGCCTGCCTACATGCCTCCCTGCCTGCTTGCATGCATGCCTGCCTGCCTGCCTGCCTGCCTGCCTGCCTGCCTGCCTACATGCCTGCCTGCCTGCCTACATGCCTCCCTGCCTGCTTGCATGCATGCCTGCCTGCCTGCCTGCCTGCCTGCCTCCCTGCCTGCCTGCCTGCCTCCCTGCCTCCCTGCCTGCCTACATGCCTCCCTGCCTGCTTGCATGCCTGCCTGCCTGCCTGCCTGCCTGCCTGCCTCCCTGCCTCCCTGCCTGCCTACATGCCTCCCTGCCTGCTTGCATGCCTGCCTGCCTGCCTGCCTGCCTGCCTGCCTGCCTCCCTGCCTGCCTGCCTCCCTGCCTGCTTGCATGCCTGCCTGCCTGCCTGCCTGCCTGCCTGCCTGCCTGCCTGCCTGCCTGCCTGCCTGCCTCCCTGCCTGCCTGCCTGCCTGCCTGCCTGCATGCCTGCCTGCATGCCTGCCTGCCTGCATGCCTGCCTGCCTGCATGCCTGCCTGCCTGCTTTCTTACCACCTCACCAGAATAAATAAAACCAGCGTATGTGCGTTGGTAATTCACGAATGAATAACAAAATATCCATTCACTGAACACAGTAGATAAGTTGTGAGAGTGAAGCACTCAGCCTCCCTTGATGGGGAGAGTCCTCTCATCCCGCCCACACGAGGCTTCAGCAGGCATCACCCACACTCACACCCACGTCCACACCCACGCCCACATCCACACCCACGCCCACGTCCACACCCACGCCCACGTCCACACCCACGCCCACGTCCACACCCACGCCCACGTCCACACCCACGCCCACGTCCACACCCACGCCCACGTCCACACCCACGCCCACGTCCACACACATGCCCACGTCCACACCCACGCCCACGTCCACACCCACGCCCACGTCCACACACATGCCCACGTCCACACCCACGCCCACGTCCACACCCACGCCCACGTCCACACCCACGCCCACGTCCACACCCACGCCCACGTCCACACCCACGCCCACGTCCACACCCACGCCCACGTCCAAACCCACGCCCACGTCCACACCCACGCCCACGTCCACACACATGCCCACGTCCACACCCACGCCCACGTCCACACCCACGCCCACGTCCACACCCACGCCCACGTCCACACCCACGCCCACGTCCACACCCACGCCCACGTCCACACACATGCCCACGTCCACACCCACGCCCACGTCCACACCCACGCCCACGTCCACACACATGCCCACGTCCACACCCACGCCCACGTCCACACCCACACCCACACCAACACCAACACCCACACCAACACCCACACCAACACCCACACCAACACCAACACCATCACCAACACCCACACTAACACCCACACCAACACCCACACCAACTCCCACACCAACACCCACACCAACACCAACACCAACACCAACACTCACACCAACACCCACACCCACACCAACACCCACACCAACACCAACACCAACACCCACACCCACACCAACACCAACACCAACACCCACACCAACACCCACACCAACACCCACAACCACACCAACACACACAACCCCAACCTCTCAACCTCTATCTGACTCTCAGTCTCACTCTATTTCTCAACCCCCCTATGCTATTCAGACCCCTAACTTTCAGACCCATTATGCCCTTCCTACCCCCCTAGATGCCCAGACCCCATTCGCTTACCAGGCACTCCCTGGCACCCCCCTAGCACCCCCCCAATCACCCCCACAGCCCCAACTCGCCCCCCAGACACCCCCCAGTTCCCCCAGATCACCGGTGAAAGGGGGAACTCTGACACCCGAGTTTCCAAGAAGAGTCTCAATGTTTGGTACACCAATGCTGATGGGGTAGCCAATAAAGCAGAAGAGATAAAAGAAAGAGTTAGTGAGGCAGACCCAGACATAGTGGCAATAGTGGAAACTAAAATAAATGGCATGATCTCGGATGAAATCTTTCCAGAGGGGTACCAGGTGATAAGAAAAGAAAGGACACAGAGACAGGGAGGGGGAGTGGCACTCCTAATAAAGCGGAAATGGAAGTTTGATGAGCTGGAAAATCCGGGTACCAATGAAAGCACAAGCTTCATACATGGAACTCTGACAGTGGATGGGAAGAAGATTGTAATCTTGATACTCTACAATCCCCCACCAAACAGTAAAAGGCCCAGGCAGGAGTACGAGGACAGCAACAAGACATGTATGGATGAACTGCAGAGGGCAGCAACTTTAGCGCATAGAATGAGAGCGAAGCTGCTGGTCATGGGGGACCTAAATCACGGAGAGATAGATTGGGAAACGAGGAATCCCCATGGTGAGGAGGAGACCTGGGGAGCGAAGCTGGTAGACGTTATTGACAGGAATTTCCTAACACAGCATGTGAAAGAAGATACTAGGGAAAGAGGAGGGGATACGCCCAGCCTATTAGATCTCATTATCACTCAGAATGTAGAAGACATCGAGCAGTTGGAACATGAAATACCACTAGGAGCTAGTGACCATTGTGTCCTAGTCTTTGACTACATGATGGAGCTTAAAATTGTGACCAAAGGACAAGAGGTCCGGGAAAGGAGACTTGATTACAGAAAAGGGGACTACAGAAAGATAAGGGACTACCTGGGAGAAGTGCAGTGGGAGGAAGAACTTAGAGGAAAAACAGTGCAAGGTATGATGAACCAAGTCATATTGAAATGCAAGGAGGCTGAAGAGAGATTTATTCCAACAATAAAGGAAAAAAAAACAGGAGGGAATATAATAACCCATGGTTTAATAGACAGTGTCAGGAAGCAAAGGTGAGAAGCAGGAGGGAGTGGAGGAAGTACAGAAGACAAAGGAGAGAGGACAACAGGATTAGATGTAACAGAGCTAGGAATGATTACATTAACATAAGACGAGTGTCGGAAAGAAATTATGAGAATGATATTGCAGTCAAAGCGAAAAAGCAACCTAAATTACTACATAGCCATATAAGAAGGAAGATGTCGGTAAATGACCAAGTGACAAGACTGAGGAAAACAGAAGGGGCATATACAGAAAGCGACAAGGAAATCTGCGAGGTACTGAATGCAAAATTCCATGGAGTGTTCACAACCGAGCCTGAGCAGCTCCCATTGTTAGAAGCGATTACCCTAGATGTAAGACTATCAGATATAGAGGTGACAGCAGAGGATGTAATGAAACAGTTGACAACTCTAGATGCAAATAAAGCTGTTGGACCAGACAAAGTATCACCATGGATACTTAAAGAGGCAGTGCAGGCTCTCAGCGTGCCTCTGGGAATGATCTTTAATGAGTCACTTATGTCCACAGAATTGCCCAGTTGCTGGAAGGAGGCAAATGTCGTACCGATTTTCAAAAAAGGTGAGAGGGAGGAGGCACTTAACTACAGACCCGTATCACTTTCAAGCATCCCCTGCAAAATACTTGAAAGAATAATTAGGCTAAGACTTGTTGAGCACCTGGAGAGCATTGGGTTTGTAAACAAGCACCAACATGGGTTCTGGACAGGGAAATCATGCCTAACAAACCTTTTAGAATTCTATGATTAAGTAACAAGGATAAGGCAGGACAGAGAAGGCTGGGCAGACTGCATATTTCTTGACTGCCAAAAGGCCTTTGATACAGTACCGCACATGAGACTGCTATACGAACTTGAGAGGCAGGCAGGAGTAAGCGGAAAGGCCCTAGTATGGGTGAAGAACTACCTAACAGGAAGGAGCCAGAGGGTAATGATAAGGGGCGAGAAGTCGGGCTGGCGAACAGTAACAAGTGGAGTACCTCAAGGATCGGTGCTGGGACCAATCCTCTTTCTAATTTACGTAAATGATATGTTTACAGGAGTGGAATCATACATGTCAATGTTTGCGGATGACGCAAAATTAATGAGAAGAGTTGTGACAGACGAGGATTGTAGGATCCTCCAAGAGGACTTAAACAGGTTGCAGAGATGGTCAGGGAAATGGCTACTGGAGTTTAACACCAGTAAATGTAAAGTTATGGAAATGGGATCAGGTGACAGGAGACCAAAGGGACAGTACACAATGAAGGGGAACAGCCTACCTGTAACGATTCGAGAAAGAGACCTGGGAGTGGATGTAACACCTAATCTAACTCCTGAGGCACATATAAATAGGATAACGACAGCAGCGTACTCTACACTGGCGAAAATTAGAACTTCATTCAGAAACCAAAATGAGGAGGCTTTTAGGGCGCTTTACACTGCCTACGTGAGACCCGTCTTAGAAAATGCCGCGCCATCATGGAGCCCCCACCTGAAGAAACACATAAAAAAACTGGAGAAGGTTCAGAGGTTTGCGACGAGGCTTGTCCCAGAGTTACGAGGGATGAGATATGAAGAGCGTCTTAAGGAACTGAACCCTACGACATTAGAGAAAAGAAGGGAGAGAGGAGATATGATAGGGACATATAAAATACTCAGGGGAATTGACAAAGTGGAAATAGATGAAATGTTCACACGTAATAATAACAGAACGAGGGGACATGGGTGGAAACCGGAAACTCAGATGAGTCACAGAGATGTTAGGAAGTTTTCTTTTAGCGTGAGAATAGTGGAAAAATGGAATGCACTTGGGGAACAGGTTGTGGAAGCAAATACTATTCATACTTTTAAAACTAGGTATGATAGGGAAATGGGACAGGAGTCATTGCTGTAAACAACCGATAGCTGGAAAGGCGGGATCCAAGAGTCAATGCTCGATCCTGCAAGCACAAATAGGTGAGTACAAATAGGTGAGTACACACCCACACCAACACCCACACCAGCACCCACACCCACACCAACACTAACACCCACACCAACACCAACACCCACACCAACACCAACACCAACACCACCACCCACACCAACACCCACACCAACACCCACACCAACACCAACACCAACACCAACACCCACACCAACACCCACACCAACACCCACACCAACACCCACACCAAAACCAACACCAACACCATCACCCACACCAACACCCACACCAACACCCACACCAACACTAACACCCACACCAACACCAACACCCACACCAACACCCACACCAACACTAACACCCACACCAACACCAACACCCACACCAACACCCACACCAACACCCACACCAACACTAACACCCACACCAACACCAACACCCACACCAACACCAACACCCACACCAACACCAACACCAACACCCACACTAACACCAACACCCACACCAACACTAACACCCACACCAACACCAACACCCACACCAACACTAACACCCACACCAGCACCAACACCCACACCAACACTAACACCCACACCAACACCAACACCCACACCCACACCAACATCAACACCAACACCCACACCAACACCCACACCAACACCCACACCAACACCCAAACCAACACCCACACCAACACCCACACGAGTACTCCCACCAACACCCATACGAACACCCACACCAACACCCACACCAACACCCACACCAACACCCACACCAACACCCACACCAATACAAACACCAACATCCACACCAACAACAACCCCAACACCAACACCCACACCAACACCCACACCAAAACATACACCCACACCCACACCCACACTAACACCAACACCAACACCCACACCAACACCAACATCAACACCAACACCAACACTACACTAACACCCACACCAACATCCACACCAACACCAACACCCACACCAACACCCACACTCACACCAACACCAACACCCACACCAACACCCACACTCACACCAACACCAACACCCACACCAACACCAACACCAACACCCACACCAACACCAACACCCACACCAACACCCACACCCACACCAACACCAACACCCACACCCACACTCACACCAACACCAACATCCACACCAACACCAACACCCACACCAACACCAACACCAACACCCACACCAACACCAACACCAACACCCACACCAACACCCACACCCACACCAACACCAACACCAACACCAACACCAACACCTACACCCACACCAACACCCACACCAACACCCACACCAACACCCATACCCACACCAACACCAACACCAACACCCACACCAACACCAACACCAACACCAACACCCACACCAACATCAACACCCACACCAACACCCACACCAACAACAACACCAACACCCACACCAACACCAACACCCACACCCACACCAACACTAACACCCACACCAACACCAACACCCACACCAACACTAACACCCACACCAACACCAACACCCACACCAACACCCACACCAACACCCACACCAACACTAACACCCACACCAACACCAACACCCACACCAACACCAACACCCAAACCAACACCAACACCAACACCCACTCTAACACCAACACCCACACCAACACTAACACCCACACCAACACCAACACCCACACCAACACTAACACCCACACCAGCACCAACACCCACACCAACACCCACACCAACACCCACACCAACACCCACACGAGTACTCCCACCAACACCCATATGAACACCCACACCAACACCCACACCAACACCCACACCAACACCCACACCAACACCCACACCAAAACCCACATCAACACCCACACCAATACAAACACCAACATCCACACCAACAACAACCCCAACACCAACACCCACACCAACACCCACACCAAAACATACACCCACACCCACACCCACACTAACACCAACACCAACACCCACACCAACACCAACATCAACACCAACACCAACACTGCACTAACACCCACACCAACATCCACACCAACACCAACACCCACACCAACACCCACACTCACACCAACACCAACACCCACACCAACACCCACACTCACACCAACACCAACACCCACACCAACACCAACACCAACACCCACACCAACACCAACACCCACACCAACACCCATACCCACACCAACACCAACACCAACACCAACACCCACACCAACACCAACACCAACACCCACACCAACATCAACACCCACACCAACACCCACACCAACAACAACACCAACACCCACACCAACACCAACACCCACACCAACACCCACACCAACACCACCACCCACACCAACACCCACACCAACACCCACACCAACACCACCACCAACACCGACACCCACACCAACACCCACACCCACACCAACACCCACACCCACACCAACACCCACACCAACACCCACACCAACACCCATACCCACACCCACACCAACACCAACACCCACACCAACACCCACACCAAAACCCACACCACCACCAACACCAACACCCACACCAACACCAACACCCATACCCACACCCACACCAACACCAACACCCACACCAACACCAACACCCACACCAACACCCACACCAACACCAACACCAACACCCACACCAACACCCACACCCACACCAACACCAACACCAACACCCACACCCACACTCACACCAACACCAACACCAACACCAACACCCACACCAACACCCACACCAACACCAACACCAACACCCACACCAACACCCACCCCAACACCAACACCAACACCCACACCCACACTCACACCAACACCAACACCAACACCAACACCAACACCAACACCAACACCCACACCAACACCAACACCAACACCCACACCAACACCAACACCAACACCCACACCAGCACCAACACCAACACCCACACCAACACCCACACCAACACCCACACCAACACCAACACCAACACTCACACCAACACCAACACCAACACCAACACCCACACCAACACCCACACCAACACCAACACCCACACCAACACCAACACCCACACCAACACCAACACCAACACCCACACCAGCACCAACACCAACACCCACACCAACACCCACACCAACACCAACACCAACACCCACACCAACACCAACACCAACACCAACACCAACACCCACACCAACACCCACACCAACACCAACACCCACACCAACACCAACACCCACACCAACACCAACACCAACACCCACACCAACACCAACACCAACACCAACACCAACACCCACACCAACACCAACACCAACACCCACACCAGCACCAACACCAACACCCACACCAACACCCACACCAACACCAACACCAACACCAACACCAACACCAACTCCAACACCAACACCCACACCAACACCAACACCCACACCAACACCAACACCCACACCAACACCCACACCAACACCAACACCCACACCAACGCCCACACCAACACCAACACCCACACCAACACCCACACCAACACTAACACCAACACCCACACCAACACCCACACCAACACCAACACCCACACCAACACCAACACCCACACCAACACCAACACCCACACCAACACCCACACCAACACCAACACCCACACCAACACCCACACCAACACCAACACCCACACCAACACCCACACCAACACCAACACCAACACCAACACCAACACCCACACCAACACCAACACTCACACCAACACCCACACCAACACCAACACCCACACCAACACCCACACCAACACCAACACCAACACCAACACCAACACCCACACCAACACCAACACCAACACCAACACCCACACCAACACCCACACCAACACCCACACCAACACCAACACCAACACCAACACCAACACCCACACCAACACCAACACCCACACCAACACCCACACCAACACCAACACCCACACCAACACCCACACCAACACCAACACCAACACCAACACCCACACCAACACCAACACCAACACCCACACCAACACCTACACCAACACCAACACCCACACCAACACCAACACCTACACCAACACCAACACCCACACCCACACCAACACCAACACCAACACCAACACCAAAACCAACACCAACACCAACACCCACACCAACACCCACACCCACACCAACACCCACACCAACACCCACACCAACACCAACACCAACACCAACACCAACACCAACACCAACACCCACACCAACACCCACACCCACACCAACACCCACACCAACACCCACACCAACACCAACACCAAACCCAACACCCACACCAACACCAACACCCACACCAACACCCACACCAACACCAACACCCACACCAACACCCACACCAACACCAACACCCACACCAACACTAACACTAACACTAACACTAACACTAACACCAACACCAACACCAACACCCACACCCACACCAACACCCACACCAACACCAACACCAACACCAACTCCAACACCCACACCAACACCCACACCAACACCAACACCAACACCAAAACCAACACCAACACCCACACCAACACCAACACCAACACCAACACCAACACCAACACCAACACCCACACCAACACCAACACCCACACCAACACCCACACTAGCACCAACACCAACACCCACACCAACACCCACACCAACACCAACACCAACTCCCACACCAACACCAACACCAACACCAACACCAACACCCACACCAACACCCACACCAACACCAACACCAACACCAACACCCACACCAACACCCACACCCACACCAACACCAACACCCACACCCACACCAACACCCACACCCACACCAACACCAACACCCACACCAACACCCACACCAACACCAACACTAACACCAACACCCACACCAACACCCACACCCACACCAACACCAACACCAACACCAACACCCACACCAACACCAACACCAACACCCACACCAACACCCACACCCACACCAACACCAACACCCACACCCACACCAACACCAACACCCACACCAACACCCACACCAACACCAACACCAACACCAACACCCACACCAACACCCACACCCACACCAACACCAACACCCACACCCACACCAACACCCACACCCACACCAACACCAACACCCACACCAACACCCACACCAACACCAACACTAACACCAACACCCACACCCACACCCACACCAACACCCACACCCACACCAACACCAACACCCACACCAACACCCACACCAACACCAACACTAACACCAACACCCACACCAACACCCACACCCACACCAACACCAACACCAACACCAACACCACCACCCACACCAACACCAACACCCACACCAACACCCACACCAACACCAACACCCACACCAACACCAACACCCACACCAACACCCACACCAACACCAACACCCACACCAACACCAACACCTCCTGCCTGTTGGAGCAACAGGCAGGAGTAAAAGGGAAGGTGCTCCAGTGGATAAGGGAGTACTTAAGCAACAGGAAACAGCGAGTAACGGTGAGGGGGAAGACATCAGAGTGGCGAGATGTCACCAGCGGAGTCCCACAGGGCTCAGTACTTGGACCCATCCTGTTTCTAATATATGTGAACGATCTTCCAGAGGGTATAGACTCATTCCTCTCGATGTTTGCTGATGATGCAAAAATTATGAGAAGAATCAAGACGGATGAAGATAGACAGAGACTACAGGATGACCTGGATAAACTGGAGGAATGGTCTAGAAAATGGCTGCTGAAGTTCAACTCTGGAAAGTGTAAGGTGATGAAATTAGGCGAAGGGAGCAGGAGGCTGAACACAAGGTATCATCTGGGAGGGGAAATCCTGCAAGAATCAAATAGAGAGAAGGATCTGGGAGTTGATATCACACCGAACCTGTCCCCAGAGGCCCACATCAAAAGAATATCATCAGCGGCATATGCTGGACTGGCCAACATAAGAACTGCCTTCAGAAACTTGTGTAAGGAATCTTTCAGAACCCTGTATACCACTTATGTAAGACCAATCCTGGAGTATGCAGCTCCAGCCTGGAGTCCATACCTAGTTAAACACAAGACAAAGTTAGAGAAGATTCAGCGGTATGCCACCAGGCTCGTCCCGGAACTGAGAGGATTGAGCTACGAGGAAAGGCTAAAGGAGCTGAACCTCACATCCCTGGAAAACAGAAGAGTAAGGGGAGACATGATAACCACCTACAAAATTCTCAGGGGAATTGACAGGGTGGACAAAGACAAACTCTTCAGCACGGGTGGGACACGAACAAGGGGACACAGGTGGAAACTTAGTACCCAGATGAGCCACAGAGACGTTAGAAAGAATTTTTTCAGTGTCAGAGTAGTTAATAAATGGAATGCACAAGGAAGTGATGTGGTGGAGGCTGACTCCATACACAGTTTCAAATGTAGATATGATAGAGCCCAGTAGGCTCAGGAATCTGTACACCAGTTGATTGACAGTTGAGAGGCGGGACCAAAGAGCCAAAGCTCAACCCCCGCAAGCACAATTAGGTGAGTACAATTAGGTGAGTACCCACACCAACACCCACACCCACACCAACACCAACACCAACACCCACACCAACACCCACACCAACACCAACACCAACACCCACACCAACACCCACACCAACACCAACACCCACACCAACACCAACACCCACACCCACACCAACACCCACACCCACACTAACACCAACACCCACACCAACACCCACACCAGCACCAACACTAACACCAACACCCACACCAACACCCACACCCACACCAACACCAACACCAACACCAACACCCACACCAACACCAACACCAACACCAACACCCACACCAACACCCACACCCACACCAACACCAACACCCACACCCACACCAACACCAACACCCACACCAACACCCACACCAACACCAACACCAACACCAACACCCACACCAACACCCACACCCACACCAACACCAACACCCACACCCACACCAACACCCACACCCACACCAACACCAACACCCACACCAACACCCACACCAACACCAACACTAACACCAACACCCACACCCACACCCACACCAACACCCACACCCACACCAACACCAACACCCACACCAACACCCACACCAACACCAACACTAACACCAACACCCACACCAACACCCACACCCACACCAACACCAACACCAACACCAACACCACCACCCACACCAACACCAACACCAACACCCACACCAACACCCACACCAACACCAACACCCACACCAACACCAACACCCACACCAACACCCACACCAACACCAACACCAACACCAACACCTCCTGCCTGTTGGAGCAACAGGCAGGAGTAAAAGGGAAGGTGCTCCAGTGGATAAGGGAGTACTTAAGCAACAGGAAACAGCGAGTAACGGTGAGGGGGAAGACATCAGAGTGGCGAGATGTCACCAGCGGAGTCCCACAGGGCTCAGTACTTGGACCCATCCTGTTTCTAATATATGTGAACGATCTTCCAGAGGGTATAGACTCATTCCTCTCGATGTTTGCTGATGATGCAAAAATTATGAGAAGAATCAAGACGGATGAAGATAGACAGAGACTACAGGATGACCTGGATAAACTGGAGGAATGGTCTAGAAAATGGCTGCTGAAGTTCAACTCTGGAAAGTGTAAGGTGATGAAATTAGGCGAAGGGAGCAGGAGGCTGAACACAAGGTATCATCTGGGAGGGGAAATCCTGCAAGAATCAAATAGAGAGAAGGATCTGGGGGTTGATATCACACCGAACCTGTCCCCAGAGGCCCACATCAAAAGAATATCATCAGCGGCATATGCTGGACTGGCCAACATAAGAACTGCCTTCAGAAACTTGTGTAAGGAATCTTTCAGAACCCTGTATACCACTTATGTAAGACCAATCCTGGAGTATGCAGCTCCAGCCTGGAGTCCATACCTAGTTAAACACAAGACAAAGTTAGAGAAGATTCAGCGGTATGCCACCAGGCTCGTCCCGGAACTGAGAGGATTGAGCTACGAGGAAAGGCTAAAGGAGCTGAACCTCACATCCCTGGAAAACAGAAGAGTAAGGGGAGACATGATAACCACCTACAAAATTCTCAGGGGAATTGACAGGGTGGACAAAGACAAACTCTTCAGCACGGGTGGGACACGAACAAGGGGACACAGGTGGAAACTTAGTACCCAGATGAGCCACAGAGACGTTAGAAAGAATTTTTTCAGTGTCAGAGTAGTTAATAAATGGAATGCACAAGGAAGTGATGTGGTGGAGGCTGACTCCATACACAGTTTCAAATGTAGATATGATAGAGCCCAGTAGGCTCAGGAATCTGTACACCAGTTGATTGACAGTTGAGAGGCGGGACCAAAGAGCCAAAGCTCAACCCCCGCAAGCACAATTAGGTGAGTACAATTAGGTGAGTACCCACACCAACACCCACACCCACACCAACACCAACACCAACACCCACACCCACACTCACACCAACACCAACACCAACACCAACACCAACACCCACACCAACACCAACACCAACACCCACACCAACACCAACACCAACACCCACACCAGCACCAACACCAACACCCACACCAACACCCACACCAACACCCACACCAACACCAACACCAACACTCACACCAACACCAACACCAACACCAACACCAACACCCACACCAACACCCACACCAACACCAACACCCACACCAACACCAACACCCACACCAACACCAACACCAACACCCACACCAGCACCAACACCAACACCCACACCAACACCCACACCAACACCAACACCAACACCCACACCAACACCAACACCAACACCAACACCAACACCAACACCCACACCAACACCCACACCAACACCAACACCCACACCAACACCAACACCCACACCAACACCAACACCAACACCCACACCAACACCAACACCAACACCAACACCAACACCAACACCAACACCAACACCAACACCCACACCAACACCAACACCAACACCCACACCAGCACCAACACCAACACCCACACCAACACCCACACCAACACCAACACCAACACCAACACCAACACCAACACCAACACCAACACCCACACCAACACCAACACCCACACCAACACCAACACCCACACCAACACCCACACCAACACCAACACCCACACCAACGCCCACACCAACACCAACACCCACACCAACACCCACACCAACACTAACACCAACACCCACACCAACACCCACACCAACACCAACACCCACACCAACACCAACACCAACACCCACACCAACACCAACACCAACACCCACACCAACACCCACACCAACACCAACACCCACACCAACACCCACACCAACACCAACACCCACACCAACACCCACACCAACACCAACACCAACACCAACACCAACACCCACACCAACACCAACACTCACACCAACACCCACACCAACACCAACACCCACACCAACACCCACACCAACACCAACACCAACACCAACACCAACACCCACACCAACACCAACACCAACACCAACACCCACACCAACACCCACACCAACACCCACACCAACACCAACACCAACACCAACACCAACACCCACACCAACACCAACACCCACACCAACACCCACACCAACACCAACACCCACACCAACACCCACACCAACACCAACACCAACACCAACACCAACACCCACACCAACACCAACACCAACACCCACACCAACACCTACACCAACACCAACACCCACACCAACACCAACACCTACACCAACACCAACACCCACACCCACACCAACACCAACACCAACACCAACACCAAAACCAACACCAACACCAACACCCACACCAACACCCACACCCACACCAACACCCACACCAACACCCACACCAACACCAACACCAACACCAACACCAGCACCAACACCCACACCAACACCCACACCCACACCAACACCCACACCAACACCCACACCAACACCAACACCAAACCCAACACCAACACCAACACCCACACCAACACCAACACCCACACCAACACCCACACCAACACCAACACCCACACCAACACCCACACCAACACCAACACCCACACCAACACTAACACTAACACTAACACTAACACTAACACTAACACCAACACCAACACCAACACCAACACCCACACCCACACCAACACCCACACCAACACCAACACCAACACCAACTCCAACACCCACACCAACACCCACACCAACACCAACACCAACACCAAAACCAACACCAACACCCACACCAACACCAACACCAAAACCAACACCAACACCAACACCAACACCCACACCAACACCAACACCCACACCAACACCCACACTAGCACCAACACCAACACCCACACCAACACCCACACCAACACCAACACCAACTCCCACACCAACACCAACACCAACACCAACACCAACACCCACACCAACACCCACACCAACACCAACACCAACACCAACACCCACACCAACACCCACACCCACACCAACACCAACACCCACACCCACACCAACACCCACACCCACACCAACACCAACACCCACACCAACACCCACACCAACACCAACACTAACACCAACACCCACACCAACACCCACACCCACACCAACACCAACACCAACACCAACACCCACACCAACACCAACACCAACACCAACACCCACACCAACACCCACACCCACACCAACACCAACACCCACACCCACACCAACACCAACACCCACACCAACACCCACACCAACACCAACACCAACACCAACACCCACACCAACACCCACACCCACACCAACACCAACACCCACACCCACACCAACACCCACACCCACACCAACACCAACACCCACACCAACACCCACACCAACACCAACACTAACACCAACACCCACACCCACACCCACACCAACACCCACACCCACACCAACACCAACACCCACACCAACACCCACACCAACACCAACACTAACACCAACACCCACACCAACACCCACACCCACACCAACACCAACACCAACACCAACACCACCACCCACACCAACACCAACACCAACACCCACACCAACACCCACACCAACACCAACACCCACACCAACACCAACACCCACACCAACACCCACACCAACACCAACACCCACACCAACACCAACACCTCCTGCCTGTTGGAGCAACAGGCAGGAGTAAAAGGGAAGGTGCTCCAGTGGATAAGGGAGTACTTAAGCAACAGGAAACAGCGAGTAACGGTGAGGGGGAAGACATCAGAGTGGCGAGATGTCACCAGCGGAGTCCCACAGGGCTCAGTACTTGGACCCATCCTGTTTCTAATATATGTGAACGATCTTCCAGAGGATATAGACTCATTCCTCTCGATGTTTGCTGATGATGCAAAAATTATGAGAAGAATCAAGACGGATGAAGATAGACAGAGACTACAGGATGACCTGGATAAACTGGAGGAATGGTCTAGAAAATGGCTGCTGAAGTTCAACTCTGGAAAGTGTAAGGTGATGAAATTAGGCGAAGGGAGCAGGAGGCTGAACACAAGGTATCATCTGGGAGGGGAAATCCTGCAAGAATCAAATAGAGAGAAGGATCTGGGGGTTGATATCACACCGAACCTGTCCCCAGAGGCCCACATCAAAAGAATATCATCAGCGGCATATGCTGGACTGGCCAACATAAGAACTGCCTTCAGAAACTTGTGTAAGGAATCTTTCAGAACCCTGTATACCACTTATGTAAGACCAATCCTGGAGTATGCAGCTCCAGCCTGGAGTCCATACCTAGTTAAACACAAGACAAAGTTAGAGAAGATTCAGCGGTATGCCACCAGGCTCGTCCCGGAACTGAGAGGATTGAGCTACGAGGAAAGGCTAAAGGAGCTGAACCTCACATCCCTGGAAAACAGAAGAGTAAGGGGAGACATGATAACCACCTACAAAATTCTCAGGGGAATTGACAGGGTGGACAAAGACAAACTCTTCAGCACGGGTGGGACACGAACAAGGGGACACAGGTGGAAACTTAGTACCCAGATGAGCCACAGAGACGTTAGAAAGAATTTTTTCAGTGTCAGAGTAGTTAATAAATGGAATGCACAAGGAAGTGATGTGGTGGAGGCTGACTCCATACACAGTTTCAAATGTAGATATGATAGAGCCCAGTAGGCTCAGGAATCTGTACACCAGTTGATTGACAGTTGAGAGGCGGGACCAAAGAGCCAAAGCTCAACCCCCGCAAGCACAATTAGGTGAGTACAATTAGGTGAGTACCCACACCAACACCCACACCCACACCAACACCAACACCAACACCCACACCAACACCCACACCAACACCAACACCAACACCCACACCAACACCCACACCAACACCAACACCCACACCAACACCAACACCCACACCAACACCCACACCAACACCAACACCCACACCAACACCAACACCCACACCAACACCCACACCAACACCCACACCAACACCAACACCCACACCAACACCAACACCCACACCAACACCCACACCAACACCAACACCCACACTAACACCAACACCCACACCAACACCCACACCCACACCAACACCCACACCAACACCCACACCCACACCAACACCAACACCAACACCCACACCAACACCCACACCAACACCCACACCAACACCAACACCCACACCAACACCCACACCAACACCCACACCAACACCAACACCCACACCAACACCAACACCCACACCAACACCCACACCAACACCAACACCCACACCAACACCAACACCCACACCAACACCCACACCCACACCAACACCCACACCAACACCCACACCCTCACCAACACCAACACCAACACCCACACCCACACCAACACCCACACCCACACCAACACCAACACCAACACCCACACCAACACCAACACCCACACCAACACCCACACCAACACCCACACCAACACCAACACCCACACCAACACCAACACCCACACCAACACCCACACCAACACCAACACCCACACCAACACCAACACCCACACCAACACCCACACCCACACCAACACCCACACCAACACCAACACCCACACCAACACCCACACCCACACCAACACCCACACCAACACCCACACCCACACCAACACCAACACCAACACCCACACCAACACCAACACCCACACCAACACCAACACCAACACCCACACCAACACCAACACCAACACCCACACCAACACCCACACCAACACCAACACCAACACCAACACCAACACCCACACCCACACCAACACCCACACCAACACCAACACCCACACCAACACCAACACCAACACCCACACCAACACCCACACCAACACCAACGAATGACTGCTCCTATTATCTGCAGGTGTTGCTTCAGTGTTGCAGCTTTACACTCTAAGTCTGTCAGTAGCCGCTTTAACCTTTTTAATTTAATTTAACATTTAATTTAACAATCTTCATTGTGAGTGTAAACCCACCAACAATGGTGAAGTGTAGTGGCATACATTACCAGGGGCCAGATTCACGAAAGCACTTACGAACCTATCCATCTTTTGTCAATCTTTGGCGGCTTTGTTTACAATTATTAAACAGTTAATGAGCTCCGAAGCACCAGGAGGCTGTTTATAACAATAACAACAGTTGATTGGGTAGTTTTCATGCTTGTAAACTGTTTAATAAATGTAACCAAAGTCGTCAAAGATTGTGGAAAGATGTACACGTTCGTAAGTGCTTTCGTGAATCTGGCCCCAGGTGGTCAGGTATGACGACATCAACACCACTCCTCGTGGGGTGTGGAAAGATAGACCAGGAACCAATAGATGAAACTTTCCCCTTGGTAGACATACCTGTATGGGTGAGGCACTACCAGCGATAGATAAAGCCTGGGGACCTGCTGCTGGAGCCTCGATAGACTGTGAGCGGGTGATAGACAGTCGCGCCGCACCACCTTGTTGGTCGGGTGATCAATCATTCTCTGTATACCACTGGTCCAGCCACCGTCATCTCTATAGGTCATACCTCAGTCACTGTCGGCCCGGATGGATGGAACCCTCACTGGCATGATATACCATCACCAGCGTGATATACCATCACCACCATGATATACCATCACCAGCGTGATATACCATCACCAGCGTGATATACCATCACCAGCGTGATATACCATCACCACCATGATATACCATCACCAGCGTGATATACCATCACCAGCGTGATATACCATCACCAGCGTGATATACCATCACCAGCGTGATATACCATCACCAGCGTGATATACCATCACCAGCATGATATACCATCACCAGCGTGATATACCATCACCAGCGTGATATACCATCTCCAGCGTGATATACCATCACCAGCATGATATACCATCACCACCATGATATACCATCACCACCATGATATACCATCACCACCATGATATACCATCACCAGCGAGATATACCATCACCACCATGATATACCATCACCACCATGATATACCATCACCACCATGATATACCATCACCAGCGTGATATACCATCACCAGCGTGATATACCATCACCACCATGATATACCATCACCATGATATACCATCACCAGCGTGATATACCGTCACCACCGTGATATACCATCACCAGCATGATATACCATCGCCAGCATGTTATACCATCACCACCATGATATACCATCACCAGCGTGATATACCATCACCAGCGTGATATACCATCACCACCATGATATACCATCACCAGCGTGATATACCATCACCACCATGATATACCATCACCAGCATGATATATCTTTACTAGCATGATATATCTTCACCAGCATGATATACCGTCACTGGCATGATATACCGTCACTGGCATGATATACCTTCAACAGCATGATATATCTTCACCAGCATGATATACCGTCACTGGCATGATATACCTTCAACAGCACGATATATCTTCACCAGCATGATATACCGTCGCCGGCATGATATACCTTCAACAGCATGATATATCTTCACCAGCATGATATACCGTCGCCGGCATGATATACCGTCACTGGCATGATATACCGTCACTGGCATGATATACCTTCAACAGCATGATATATCTTCACCAGCATGATATACCGTCACTGGCATGATATACCGTCACTGGCATGATATACCTTCAACAGCACGATATATCTTCACCAGTATGATATACCGTCACTGGCATGATATACCTTCAACAGCACGATATATCTTCACCAGCATGATATACCGTCACTGGCATGATATACCTTCAACAGCATGATATATCTTCACCAGCATGATATACCGTCACTGGCATGATATACCGTCACTGGCATGATATACCGTCACTGGCATGATATACCGTCACTGGCATGATATACCTTCAACAGCATGATATACCGTGTTATGAACCTGGTAACTACCTGGTTCTCACACATAATATGGGTAACATATCTTATTCATCCCGTCTGTGTGTCAAGTATGATGAATACGAGTGAAACTTACATATCATGTATATGTATTGGTTGGCTGCTATATTGTGTTTATGGTAGGGTGTGGCAGTATATTCTGGTATACGTGTTATATGTGAGCCATGATGTGGACGTGTTCATATGTGAGCCATGATGTGGACGTGTTCATATGTGAACCATGATGTGGACGTGTTCATATGTGAACCATGATGTGGACGTGTTCATATGTGAGCCATGATGTGGACGTGTTCATATGTGAGCCATGATGTGGACGTGTTCATATGTGCTCACCTAGTTGTGTTTGCGGGGGCTCTTTGGTCCCGCCTCTCAACTGTCAATCAACTGGTGTACAGATTCCTGAGCCTACTGGACTCTGTCATATCTACGTTTGAAACTGTGTATGGAGTCAGCCTCCACCACATCACTTCCTAGTGCATTCCATTTATTAACTACTCTGACACTGAAAAAGTTCTTTCTAATGTCTCTGTGGCTCATCTGGATACTCAGCTTCCACCTGTGTCCCCTTGTGCGTGTGCCACCCGTGTTAAATAATCCATCCTTGTCCACCCTGTCAATTCCCCTGAGAATTTTGCATGTGGTGATCATGTCTCCCCTAGCTCTTCTGTCTTCCAGCGACGTGAGGTGCAGTTCACGTAGTCTGTCCTCATAACTCATGCCTCTTAGTTCTAGGACTAACCTAGTGGCATACCTCTGAACTTTTTCTAGCTTCGTCTTGTGCTTGACTAGGTACGGACTCCATGCTGGGGCTGCATACTCCAGGATTGGCCTTACATATGTGGTATCAAGGTTCTGAAGGATTCCTTACACAGGTTTCTGAAAGCAGTTCTGATGTTAGCCAGCCTCGCATAGGCCGCTGATGTTATTCTTTTGATGTGGGCTTCAGGAGACAGGTTTGGCGTGATATCAACTCCCAGATCTTTCTTTCTATCCGTTTCGTGAAGGACTTCATCTCCCATTCGGTATCCAGTGACTGGCCTCCTAGTTCCTCCTCCTAATTTCATAACCTTACATTTACTTGGGTTGAACTTTAGTAGTCATTTGTCAGACCATTCCTTCAGTTTGTCTAGGTCATCTTGTAGCCTCATACTATCCTCCTCAGTCCTGATCCTCCTCATAATTTTCGCGTCATCAGCAAACATCGAGAGGAACGAGTCAATTCCTTCTGGAAGATCATTTACGTATATCATAAACAGTATAGGTCCAAGCACTGATCTCTGTGGGACTCCACTGGTGACTCCCCGCCACTCCGAGACCTCACCTCTCACGGTGACTCGCTGTGTCCTGTTGCTTAGGTACTCTCTTATCCAGTGGAGTACCTTCCCTCTCACTCCTGCCTGCATCTCCAGTTTGTGCACTAGACTCTTATGTGGTACTGTGTCAAAAGTTTTCTGACAGTCCAGAAATATGCAGTCTGCCCAGCCCTCTCTCTCTTGCCTGATGTTTGTTGCCTGGTCTTAGAACTCCATTAATCCTGTTAGGCATGATTTGCCATCTCTGAACCTATGTTGATGTTGTGTTACAAAGTTCTTTTGCTCCAGATGTTCCACTAGCTTTTTTCGCACAATCTTTTCCATCATCTTGCATGGAATGCAAGTTAGGGACACTGGCCTGTAGTTCAGTGCCTTCTGCCTATCACCCTTCTTGTATATTGGGACTACATAGGCCGTCTTCCAAATTTTTGGCAGTTCGCCTGTTACCAGTGACTTGTTGTACACTATGGTGAGTGGTAGGCACAGAGCCTCTGCTTCTTCCTTAAGGATCCAAGGTGAGATTCCATTCGGGCCTATAGCCTTTGTCACATCCAAATCTAGCAGATGCTTCCTCACCTCCTCACCCACTGATAATCTCAAACTCCTCTAGTGGTGTCTGGGTTGGTGTTCCCTCCCTTATCTCTGGGACTTCTCCTTGCTCTGAGGTGAAGACTTCCTGAAATTTCTTATTGAGTTCCTCGCACACTTCCTTGTCGTTTGTAGTGAATCTTTCTGCCTCTATCCTCAGTTTCATTACCTGTTCCTTCACTGTTGTTTTCCTCCTGATGTGGCTATGCAGCAGTTTGGGTTGAGTCTTTGCCTTGCTTGCTATGTCATTTTCATATTGTCTTTCTGCCTCTCTTCTCACCCTGACGTATTCATTCCTTTCGCTCTGGTATCTTTCTCTGCTCTCTAGTGTCCTGTTGTTTCTATAGTTTCTCCACGCCCTTTTACTTAGCTGCTTTGCTAGCTTGCAACTCTGATTAAACCATGGGTTTCTCATTTCCATTTCATTTTTTTAATTTTGGACTGAGACGTACTCTTGGTTCTCCCATCGTCATGGTGCCTGTGATGAAGTCTCTGAACCCTTCACAGTCCGGAACAACCATCTCCTCGAAATTCCATTCCTTTCTCATCAGTAGAGCCACTCTGCCTCCTCCCCTTTCTTCCCTCTCTTTCCTTATATCCAGTGTAGTCCTGGGGAAACACCGCATTTGTTATGATTATTGAGAGTTTTGTTTCTGTGAGTCCAATTGCATCTGGTTTACTTCTTGTGTTCTTTCCCTAAGTTCACTTGCCTTGTTTGTAATCCCATCTATGTTCATGTACATGACTTTGAAGCTGACTCTCTTCTGTCCATTCTCAGTTTCTGTTGATTCCACTGGAGTTGGGGGGCAAGGGATTTCTGGGATGGGTGAGCCTAGGATGGGGGACCTGGGGGGTCTGGGGGTGTGAGGGGGCTGGGAGAATCTGGAACAGGGGGGCTAGGGGGGGGGGGGGCTGTCGTGAAGCGGCTGAGGGGGTCTGGGGTTGGGGATTAGTTGGGTCAGGTGATGGGGGAGCTGGAGGGGCATGTGGTGGGAGGTCACGGGTTAGGGTATGCAGGGTAGACTGGGATGGGTTGACAGGGAGGTCAGGGGTTGGCAAGGGGAGCGGAGCCTGGGGAGGGGGGTGGGGTAGGGAGGAGAACTTGGGATGGGGAAACTGGGAAGGGCACAGGCTGGAGAAACTGGGAAGGGCATGCGGTGCAGGAACAGTGAGGGTCTGGGATAGGGGCTGGGGGAGAAAAAGGGCATGGGGGGAACATGGGAGGGTGTAGGATCGGGGAACATGGGGGGCATGGTCTGAAGGGGGACTTTACTGTCTGGGGAGGTGCAGGTGATTGGTGGGGGATGACTGAGGGGTTGGTTGGTGGGAGGCTTCTGTTACAATCCTCTCTGGGGGTGCTGGTCTGCTGGTGGGAGGATTCCCACTCCCTTCTGAGGTTCCTGGAGACACTGAGCTGAGCCCTGTGGCTCCCATATCCCCCACCCCTTTCTCTGCGTCTCCTCCTTGTTTCTGCAGCCTTCCTTCTCTCCTCCCTTGTCATGTCCCTTTGCAGAAAGACGTCCTCGCATCCCCCTAACCTCACAAGTCTGCTCTTCCTGGCTAGGATTTTCTCCCTTGTTTTCTCGTTCGTGAGCACTACTTTTATCAATCGTTTCCGTTCCCTTTTGTAGATGCCCAGCCTGAAAACCTTCTTTATGTTTCCATCTACCTCTTCCATCAGGACTCACACCGCCTCACCCACACACCCCACACCACCACACCCACACCGCCACACCCCACACACCCACACACCACCACACCCACACCGTCACACCCACACCGACACACCCACACCGCCACACCGACACACCCACACACCACCACACCCACACACCGCCACACCGAGACACCCACACCGCCAAACCCACACACCCCACACCCACACACCCCACACCGCCACACCCACACACCCCACACCCACACCGCCACACCCAAACCGCCACACCCACACCGCCACACCCACACCCACACCCACACACACCACACCGCCACACCCACACTCACACACCCACATCGCCACACCCACACCCACACACCCCACACCCCCACACCCACACCGCCACACCCACACCGCCACACCCACACACACCTACACACCGCCACACCCACACACCGCCACACCCACACACACCTACACACCGCTACACCGAGACACCCACACCGCCACACCCACACACCCACACACCGCCACACTTGAAAAAAACTTGCGTAAAGAATCATTCAGAACTTTGTATACCACATATGTCAGGCCAATCCTGGAGTATGCAGCCCCTGCATGGAATCCATATCTAGTCAAGGATAAGACTAAACTGGAAAAGGTTCAAAGGTTTGCCACCAGACTAGTACCCGAGCTGAGAGGTATGAGCTACGAGGAGAGACTACGGGAATTAAACCTCACTTCGCTGGAAGACAGAAGAGTTAGGGGGGACATGATCACCACATTCAAGATTCTCAAGGGAATTGATGGGGTAGATAAAGACAGGCTATTTAACACAAGGGGCACACGCACAAGGGGACACAGGTGGAAACTGAGTGCCCAAATGAGCCACAGAGATATTAGAAAAAACTTTTTTAGTGTCAGAGTGGTTGACAAATGGAATGCATTAGGAAGCAATGTGGTGGAGGCTGACTCCATACACAGTTTCAAGTGTAGATATGATAGAGCCCAGTAGGCTCAGGAATCTGTACACCTGTTGATTGACGGTTGAGAGGCGGGACCAAAGAGCCAGAGCTCAACCCCCCAAACACAACTAGGTGAGTACAACTAGGTGAGTAAACACCCCACACTGCCACACCCACACCGCCACACCCGCACACCGCCACACCCCCACACCCACACCGACACCGCCACACCCACACACCGCCACACCCACACCCACACACCCCACACCCCACACCCACACCCACACACCCCACATCGCCAAACCCACACCCACACACCCCACACCGTCACATCCACACCCACACACCCCACACCGCCACACCCACACCCACACACCCCACACCTACACCCACACACCCCACACCGCCACACCCACACCCCACACCGCCACACCCACACCCACACACACACACCCCACACCGCCACACCCACACACCCCACACCGCCACACCCACACACCCCACACCGCTACACCCACACCCACACACCCCACACCCACACACACACACCCCACACCGCCACACCCACACACCCCACACCGCCACACCCACATACCCCACACCGCTACACCCACACCCACACACACCACACCGCCACACCCACACCCACACCCACACACCGCCACACCCACACCCACACACCGCCACACCGCCACACCCACACCCACACACACCACACCCACACCCACAACCCCTTCCACACACACACACCCACACATCCACACCCACACCTACACACCCACACTCACCCCACACTCACACACACACACATCCACACACCCCTACACCGCCACCCACACACCCCCACACCACCACCCCCACCCCGCCACCCCCACACTCCCACCCACACACCCACCCCCACACCGCCACACCCACACACCCCACACCGCCACACCCACACCCACACACACCACACCGCCACACCCACACCCACACCCACACACCGCCACACCCATACCCACACACTCCACACCCACACACACACACACACCCACCCCCACACCACCACACCCCCACATACCCACAAGACCAAGCTGCTCTTCCCTATGCTAACACCCTCCCCCGTACCACACTCACCCATATGACACTGCCCCCCTACCCCCCCCCCCCCCCCCTCCAGAACGGGAGTCGAAGCCTAGAACTGTAAACATCTCTCAGCTGCCAGCACAAAGGTCTTAAAGCCTTTCCTCTTAAGTTTTGCGGAAATAAAAAAAATCATCTTTGTTTGCCCATCTTCATAGTGCAGTTGGAGGAAAACAGTGTGACAAAAGTCTGAGAATAATCCAGAAACTGAAATGGATCGCTGGTTTTAAAAATACGTCCTTTTTTACAGAAGGCGAATTGGGATTGAAATTGGTGAGTATTTGTATACCGTTGCGTCCCTTCCAGCAAATCATGTTTTCACAGGGACCGGGTTCCCACCTCAACGTGGCGCCCACACTCGTGACACAACACCTCTAAAACTTGTTGCAAAGTGGTTGGTGCCTGTAGACACCACACACCCACACCATTCATCTGGGTTGGGTGAATGGTCATCGACCATTCTCAAGTCGATTCACAATCAACTTGAGAATGGTCCAGGACGGACCGAAACGTCGTCGTCCCTTCATTTTCTAGTGTGTGGATTGGTCAACATACTTCAGCCACGTAATTGTGACTCATCACTTGCATATCGTTGCCTGTACAAGCCGTGGGAGGACGCCCCCATTTTCCCCCTACCTGGCACTCCCTTAACCCCTAATAAATACTTACCCTCCCCTAACTCTTCTCTCTGCCCCTTAATACGACCCTAGCATCCCTCCCCATCCCCAACACGCAATACTCTGATATATTCAACCGCTTTAAACTATATTGCTCGCTGCGTGGAGTTTATGTCACTCTCAGGTGTCTCATACAATGGTCTGCGATAAATGTTGTCTAGGAGATACTGACGGTCCGCCAGAACAGACCCACATGAACACACACACACACACACACACACACACTTACACACACACACACACACACACACACACACACACACACACACACACACACACACACACACACACACACACACACACACACACACACACACACTTACACACACTCACACACACACACACACTTTCACACACACTTTCACACACACACACACTTACACACACACACACACACACACACACACACACACACACACACACACACACACACACACACACACACACACACACACACACACACACACACACACACACACAAAGAGAAGGGTGGGCCAACTGCATTTTCCTGGATTGCCAAAAAGCCTTTGACACAGTACCCCATAAAAGGCTGTTAAAAAAGTTGGAGCAACAGGCAGGAGTAAAAGGGAAGGTGCTCCAGTGGATAAGGGAGTACTTAAGCAACAGGAAACAGCGAGTAACGGTGAGGGGGGGAGACATCAGAGTGGCGAGATGTCACCAGCGGAGTCCCACAGGGCTCAGTACTTGGACCCATCCTGTTTCTAATATATGTGAACGATCTTCCAGAGGGTATAGACTCATTCCTCTCGATGTTTGCTGATGATGCAAAAATTATGAGAAGAATCAAGACGGATGATGATTGACAGAGACTATAGGATGACCTGGATAAACTGGAGGAATGGTCTAGAAAATGGCTGCTAAAGTTCAATTCAGGGAAGTGTAAGGTGATGAAATTAGGCGAAGGTAGCAGGAGGCTGAACACAAGGTATCATCTGGGAGGGGAAATCCTGCAAGAGTCAAATAGAGAGAAGGATCTGGGGGTTGATATCACACCGAACCTGTCCCCAGAGGCCCACATCAAAAGAATATCATCAGCGGCATATGCTAGACTGGCCAACATAAGAAGTGCCTTCAGAAACTTGTGTAATAATCTTTCAGAACCCTGTATACCACTTATGTAAAACCAATCCTGGAGTATGCAGCTCCACCCTGGAGTCCATACCTAGTTAAACACAAGACAAAGTTAGAGAAGATCCAGCGGTATGCCACCAGGCTCGTCCCGGAACTGAGAGGATTGAGCTACGAGGAAAGGCTAAAGGAGCTGAACCTCACATCAACCTCACAGAAGAGTAAGGGGAGACATGATAACCACCTACAAAATTCTCAGGGGAATTGACAGGGTGGACAAAGACAAACTCTTCAGCACGGGTGGGACACGAACAAGGGGACACAGGTGGAAACTTAGTACCCAGATGAGCCTCAGAGACGTTAGAAAGAATTTTTTCAGTGTCAGAGTAGTTAATAAATGGAATGCACTAGGAAGTGATTTGGTGGAGGCTGACTCCATACACAGTTTCAAATGTAGATATGATAGAGCCCAGTAGGCTCAGGAATCTGTACACCAGTTGATTGTCAGTTGAGAGGCGGGACCAAAGAGCCAAAGCTCAACCCCCGCAAGCACAATTAGGTGAGTACAATTAGGTGAGTACACACACACACACACACACACACACACACACACACACACACACACACACACACAGGCTCAGGAATCTGTACACCAGTTGATTGACAGTTGAGAGGCGGGACCAAAGAGCCAAAGCTCAACCCCCGCAAGCACAATTAGGTGAGTACACACACACACACACACACACACACACACACACACACACACACACACACACACACACACACACACACACACACACACACACAGTGTGGATAAGGGAGTAATTGCACAGAGTTACGGTGAGGGGTGAGACCTCAGATTTGCGTGAAGTCACCAGTGGAGTCCCACAGGGCTCTGTACTCGGTCCTATCCTGTTTCTGATATACGTAAACGATCTCCCGGAGGGTATCGATTCATTTCTCTCAATGTTTGCGGACGATGCAAAAATTATGAGAAGGATTAAGACAGAAGAGGACTGTTTGAGGCTTCAAGAAGTCCTAGACAAACTGAAGGAATTATCGAACAAATGGTTGTTAGAGTTTAACCCAACCAAATGTAATGTAATGAAGATAGGTGCAGGGAGCAGGAGGCCAGATACAAGGTATCATCTGGTAGAGGAAATTCTTCAGGAGTCAGAGGAAGAAAAAGACTTGGGGGTTGATATCACGCCAGACCTGTCTCCTGCAGCACATATCAAGAGGATAACATCAGCGGCATATGCCAGGCTGGCCAACATACGAACGGCATTCTGAAACTTGTGTAAAGAATCATTCAGAACTTTGTATACCACATATGTCAGGCCAATCCTGGAGTATGCGGCTCCAGCATGGAGTCCATATCTAGTCAAGGATAAGACTAAACTGGAAAAGGTTCAAAGATTTGCCACCAGACTAGTACCCGAGCTGAGTGGTATGAGCTACGAGGAGAGACTACGGAAATTAAACCTCACTTCGCTGGAAGACAGAAGAGTTAGGGGGGACATGATCACCACATTCAAGATTCTGAAGGGAATTGATAGGGAAGATAAAGTCAGGCTATTTAACACAAGGGGCACACACACACAAGGGGACACAGGTGGAAACTGAGTGCCCAAATGAGCCACAGAGATATTAGAAAGAACTTTTTTAGTGTCAGAGTGGTTGACAAATGGAATGCATTAGGAAGTGATGTGGAGGAGGCTGACTCCATACACAGTTTCAGGTGTAGATATGATAGAACCCAATAGGCTCAGGAATCTGTACTCCTGTTGATTGACGGTTTAGAGGCGGGACCAATGAGCCAGAGCTCAACCCCCACAAACACAACTAAGTGAGAACTAGGTGAGTACACACAGCAAAGTGAACTCGTAAATGATAGATCAGATAAACTGTGAAGTTTCTTGCTACCCTTGCTGTACACAGATGCCACATTGCCAGACTGCCATAGTAAGGCCCTGGACCACATGTGCCACACCCTAACACATGTTGGATGAAACATATTCAGCCTAATCAGGCCATAACAACTACACAGCTAAGGATATCTTTTTTTGCAATAAAGTAGATAATTATCATACTTTAGATTAGGCCACCACATGTGGTATAATTTATATTTAGCAAGAGGTACACAATTATAGTTTATATTATATCCACACACAGGTGGTATAAGCTATAATTGTCCCTCCAAACTATGTGCAGATGTGTTGCTCAATACGAGTACAGAGGTTTTCGTCGATGTTGCTGTTTCTCTATTGGTTCAGCAACCAATGGAGAAACAGCACCATCGAAGAAAATCTACGTGCTCGTATTAAGCAACACCTCGACATCCTCACAGATCGACATCACCACAGCACCGAAACCAGGATAATCAAGAAACTAACAACATTATATGGAGGACTCATGGCGATTAAACGACCAAGAGACGGCTTCCTGAACCTTCCTGGAATCAACCTCACTGAGGACCAAGTCACTCTCCTAAATCTGGGTATAAACTGTCACGTTATGTGACAGTTTATACCCAGATTTAGGGTATAACCAGTATTTATTTATACCCAGATTTACGTCACGTTTTTATGTGACGGCCCGGAAAGTGGAGTTGGAGATCCTGTTTGACGACATATTCGACCTCGAAACACAAAAGAAGGTCACCGCCAAAGACACGTTGCAAGCAGAACTTATTGCAGAAGGAGGAAAGATTCGAGGCAACTACAGAAGCACCATACTATCCCCCGAGCTCAAAGCGGCAGCTAAGAGCCTTCGTGAGAACAAGGAGATATACGTCATTCTTAAAAAAGACTAATATCTGGCGAAAATGAACCTCATACTTTCTGACCAAACAAAATTCCAAAGGGTAAAGAAGGTCACTACAGCAGAATTGAAAACAATGGTAAACAGAATGATCGAAACTGTGAATGCCAAGATATCCGGACTCCACCTGCCAAAGATTATTCGGGAGTACAAACCTTGGTATGCGTATGGAAATGTCAAGACACACATGCCTGGAAACCCACTTCAGCCAATCATCAGCCAGATATCCACACCCACGTATAGACTGGCGAAGCGACTCAGTGGCTTGCTGACTCCTTATGTACCTTGTGCTTTCAGCCTGAAGTCTCCAAAGGAATTTGTTGACTTACTGCGGGGAACACGGGCCACAGGGATAAGAGCCTCGTTGGACGTAGAATCACTGTTTACCAACGTACCTGTGGATGAAACAATCGGGATGATAGCCGACAGAGTGTATCATGATCTGGCCTGTACTCCTCTTGACATACCAGAAAATATTCTAAGGAAACTACTCCAAGCTTGTACTAAAGAGGCACCCTTTTTGAGCCCAGATGGCACATGTATAAGCAAGTAGATAGGGTCGCCATGGGTTCTCCCCTAGGTGTCCTGTTTGCGAACTTCTACATGGGTACCATCGAACAGAAGGTCTTAGTTGACATGAACTTGAAACCTGCCATATACTGCAGGTATGTTGACGACATTTTTACACAGGTACCTGATGTCAGACGTCTGCAGGAGCTAAAGGATGCATTCGAGTGGAATTCTGTGTTGAGTTTTACTTACGAGATGGAGAAGGATGGGAAGCTGCCCTTTCTAGATGAAACAGTCATGGAAAGGAGCGGAGTTTTCCACACTACAGTCTACACTAAGGAAACAAACATAGGAATGTGCCTCAATGCCAACAGTGACTGCCCAGACGGGTACAAGAGGAGTGTTGTCAACGCTTACGTCGACTGTGCTCTCAGCCACAGCTCAGGAGGGAAGCAAGTCGATGAAGAACTTTGTAGGGTATGGCAGGTCCTAGTCAACAACGGCTTCTTCAATGGTTTCGTTGAAGACATCATAAAAAGGCAGGTGAAACGCCATGCAACCTCTGAAGAGTCAAGTAACACAACACCTGTACCCCCTATTAGACAATTTTACAGGAACTTCTTTTCCAGAGCTCATAAAACGGAGGAAAGGGTCCTGAAAGATATTGTTAATAGGAACGTTATCCCTACAGACAAAAATTAGAAGATACAATTGACGATTTACTATAAAACCAAATAAACGGCCAACCTACTCATGAAAAACTCTCCAGACACAAAGCAGAACGCCATAAAGGAGACCAACTTCGTCTATGGCTTCAAATGCCCACTTGGGGACTGTAAGCCCCAAAGAACTCAGTATATAGGCAAGACAACAACATCTCTTTCCAGGCGATTAACAATGCATAAGCAACAGGACTCCATCAAGGAACATATAATCTCTTCTCACAACCAGACCATCCCAGAGAAGTCTTAACAAACAACACAGAAATCATCGATAGATACAGCGATAGCAGGCGGCTTGACATCTGCGAGGCACTACACATCAAAAAGTCAACACCAGCAATGAACAGCCAATTAATACACAACTATATTCTACCCACTTCAAGACTCCACACCAATATAGAAGCATCAAGAGGAAGTATGGGTCAATAGGCCCTTTGCAGTCACTTCCATTCTTCCCTCTCATTTATCCAATTAATACCCATTGTTCCGTGTTCTGTCTTGTGTTGGACAAAAGTTTGTTCACGTCATCCAAAACTGTTGCATCATATCACCTCACCCACATGCGAGTATATAAGACAAGCTGTTTAGTATAGGCATAAGTAAAACTCTGTTAAGTGTTTTAAGGTTACAGATGTATGTGTGTATGCTAAAGTCTTTGAAAATGTAATAAGTTATTTCGAAACACGTTCAAGCGTCACGTGAGACTAGAAATAGAAATGAATTTTGGAGAATTGATTTTTCAATTACCATCGACAGTAAAATGAAACATAATAAATATTGAGAAAATCGTGTTAGAATTATTAATCTTACTTTTTCGGTCATATTTAACAACATGTTTACTAGAATGACTGCTACCAAAATATACTAATATATATACATATATAAATATATATATATATATATATATATATATATATATATATATATATATATATATATATATATATATATATATATACATATATAAATATATATATATATATATATATATATATATATATATATATATATATATATATATATATATATATATATATATATGCGAACAAGCCTGAATGGTCCCCAGGACAATATGCAACTGAAAACTCACACCCCAGAAGTGACTCGAACCCATACTCCCAGAAGCAACGCAACTGGTATGTACAAGACGCCTTAATCCACTTGACCATCACAACCGGACAAAATGAGGTGATAGCCAAGGCTATTTGAACCACCCCACCGCCGGCACTCGGATAGTAATCTTGGGCATAGCATTTTACCAAATCACCTCATTCTTTGGGGCACACGTGAGGAACACAAATGCGAACAAGCCTGAATGGTCCCCAGGACAATATGCAACTGAAAACTCACACCCCAGAAGTGACTCGAACCCATACTCCCAGAAGCAACGCAACTGGTATGTACAAGACGCCTTAATCCACTTGACCATCACGACCGGACAAAATGAGGTGATAGCCGAGGCTATTTGAACCACCCCACCGCCGGCACTCAGATAGTAATCTTGGGCATAGCATTTTACCAAATCACCTCATTCTTTGGGGCACACGTGAGGAACACAAATGCAAACAAGCCTGAATGGTCCCCAGGACAATATGCAACTGAAAACTCACACCCCAGAAGTGACTCGAACCCATACTCCCAGAAGCAACGCAACTGGTATGTACAAGACGCCTTAATCCACTTGACCATCACGACCGGACAAAATGAGGTGATAGCCGAGGCTATTTGTACCACCCCACCGCCGGCACTCGGATAGTAATCTTGGGCATAGCATTTTACCAAATCACCTCATTCTTTGGGGCACACGTGAGGAACACAAATGCGAACAAATCCGGTTGTGATGGTCAAGTGGATTAAGGCGTCTTGTACATACCAGTTGCGTTGCTTCTGGGAGTATGGGTTCGAGTCATATATATATATATATATATATATATATATATATATATATATATATATATATATATGTCGTACCTAGTAGCCAGAACGCACTTCTCAGCCTACTATGCAAGGCCCAATTTGCCTAATAAGCCAAGTTTTCATGAATTAATATATTTTCTAAAAAAAATTTCTTATGAAATGATAAAGCTACCCATTTCATTATGTATGAGGTCAATTTTTTTTTATTGGAGTTAAAATTAACGTTGATATATGACTGAACCTAACCAACCCTACCTAACCTAACCTAACCTATCTTTATAGGTTAGGTTAGGTTAGGTAGCCAAAAAAAGTTAGGTTAGGTTAGGTTAGGTAGGTTAGGTAGTCGAAAAAACATTAATTCATGAAAACTTGGCTTATTAGGCAAATCGGGCCTTGCATAGTAGGCTGAGAAGTGCGTTCTGGCTACTAGGTACGACATATATATATATATATATATATATATATATATATATATATATGTCGTACCTAGTAGCCAGAACGCACTTCTCAGCCTACTATGCAAGGCCCAATTTGCCTAATAAGCCAAGTTTTCATGAATTAATTGTTTTTCGACTACCTAACCTACCTAACCTAACCTAACCTAACTTTTTCGGCTACCTAACCTAACCTAACCTATAAAGATAGGTTAGGTTAGGTTAGGTAGGGTTGGTTAGGTTCGGTCATATATCTACGTTAATTTTAACTCCAATAAAAAAAAATTGACCTCATACATAATGAAATGGGTAGCTTTATCATTTCATAAGAAAAAAATTAGAGAAAATATATTAATTCCTGAAAACTTGGCTTATTAGGCAAATCGGGCCTTGCATAGTAGGCTGAGAAGTGAGTTCTGGCTACTAGGTACGACATATATATATATATATATATATATATATATGTCGTACCTAGTAGCCAGAACGCACTTCTCAGCCTACTATACAAGGCCGAATTTGCCTAATAAGCCAAGTTTTAATGAATTAATATATTTTCTCTAATTTTTTTCTTATGAAATGATAAAGCTACCCATTTCATTATGTATGAGGTCAATTTTTTTTTATTGGAGTTAAAATTAACGTAGATATATGACCGAACCTAACCAACCCTACCTAACCTAACCTAGCCTATCCATATAGGTTAGGTTAGGTTAGGTAGCCGAAAAAGTTAGGTTAGGTTAGGTTAGGTAGGTTAGGTAGTCGAAAAACAATTAATTCAAGAAAACTTGGCTTATTAGGCAAATCGGGCCTTGCATAGTAGGCAGAGAAGTGCGTTCTGGCTACTAGGTACGACATATATATATATATATATATATATATATATATATATATATATATATATATATATATATATATATATATATATATTAGTATATTTTGGTAGCAGTCTTTCTTGTAGACATATATTATTAAATATGACCGAAAAAGTAAGATTAATAATTCTAACACGAATTTTCTCAATCCTTCGTACATTTCTTTTCACTGTTGGAGGTAATTCAAAAATCAATTCTCCAAAATTCATTTTTATTTCTAGTCTGACGTGACACGAGCGCGTTTCGTAAAACTTATTACATTTTCAAAAACTTTAGTTTACAAATACACAACTGAATAGAACTTACACATCTCCGATTTTTGTTTATATCTACATTTGAGTGAGGTGGATGGGGTGAGGTGGCATTAATAGGGTATTAATTTCATCAACACAAGACAGAACAAGAGGTGGCATTAATAGGGTATTAATTTCATCAACACAAGACAGAACACGAAACAATGGGTATTGAAATGGAAGTGATTGTAGAAAGCCTATTGGTCCATATTTCTTGATGCTTCTATATTGGAGCGGAGTCTTGAGGTGGGTAGAATATAGTTGTGCATTAATTGGCTGTTGATTGCTGGTGTTGACTTCTTAATGTGTAGTGCCTCGCAAACGTCAAGCCGCCTGCTATCGCTGTATCTATCGATGATTTCTGTGTTGTTTACTAGGATTTCTCTGGCGATGGTTTGGTTGTGGGAAGAGATTATATGTTCCTTAATGGAGCCCTGTTGTTTATGCATCGTTAAACGCCTAGAAAGAGATGTTGTTGTCTTGCCTATATACTGGGTTTTTTGGAGCTTACAGTCCCCAAGTGGGCATTTAAAGGCATAGACGACGTTGGTCTCTTTTAAAGCGTTCTGCTTTGTGTCTGGAGAGTTTCTCATGAGTAGGCTGGCCGTTTTTCTGGTTTTATAGTAAATCGTCAGTTGTATCCTCTGATTTTTGTCTGTGGGGATAACGTTTCTATTAACAATATCTTTCAGGACCCTTTCCTCTGTTTTATGAGCTGTGGAAAAGAAGTTCCTGTAAAATAGTCTAATAGGGGGTATAGGTGTTGTGTTAGTTGTCTCTTCAGAGGTTGCATGGCGTTTCACTTTCCTTCTTATGATGTCTTCGACGAAACCATTGGAGAAGCCGTTGTTGACTAGGACCTGCCTTACCCTACAGAGTTCTTCGTCGACTTGCTTCCATTCTGAGCTGTGGCTTAGAGCACGGTCGACATATGCGTTAACAACACTCCTCTTGTACCTGTCTGGGCAGTCGCTGTTGGCATTTAGGCACATTCCTATGTTCCTTTCCTTAGTGTAGACTGCAGTGTGGAAACCTCCGCTCTTTTCCATGACTGTTACATCTAGAAAGGGCAGCTTCCCATCCTTTTCCATCTCGTAAGTGAAACGCAGCACGGAACTCTGCTCAAATGCCTCCTTCAGCTCCTGCAGATGTCTGACATCAGGTACCTGTGTAAAAATGTCGTCAACATACCTGCAGTATATGGCCGTTTTCAAGTTCATGTCGACTAAGACTTTTTGCTCGATGGTACCCATGTAGAAGTTTGCAAACAGGACACCTATGGGAGAACCCATGGCGACCCCATCTACTTGCTTATACATGTGCCCATCCGGGCTCAAGAAGGGTGCCTCTTTAGTACAAGCTTGGAGTAGTTTCCTTAGAATATTTTCGGGTATGTCAAGAGGAGTACAGGCTGGATCACGATACACTCTGTCGGCTATCATCCCGATTGTCTCGTCCACAGGTACGTTGGTAAACAGCGATTCTACGTCCAACGAGGCTCTTATCCCTGTGGCCCGTGTGCCCCGCAGTAAGTCAACAAATTCCTTTGGAGACTTCAGGCTGAAGGCGCAAGGAACATAAGGAGTCAGCAGGCCGTTGAGTCGCTTCGCCAGTCTGTACGTGGGTGTGGGTATCTGGCTAATGATTGGCCGAAGTGGGTTTCCAGGCTTGTGTGTCTTGACATTTCCATACGCATATCCAGGTTTATATTCCCCAATGATCTTTGGCAGGTGGAGTCCGGATTTCTTGGCGTTCACAGTTTCGATCAGTTTGTTGACCTTTGCTTTCAATTCGGCTGTAGTGTCCTTCGTTACCCTTTGGAACTTAGTTTGGTCAGAGAGTATGAGGTTCATTTTCGCCAGATATTCGTCTTTTTTAAGAATGACATATATTAGCGACTTATGACATATATTGGCGACCACCCACCACACTCTACCATCTGCGTTAACATACTTCAACGCTAATGTCTACAATACACCCAACGTTACAACATCCAGTAACGCTACACATGCTACACCTTAGCGCTACAATGCCAACAATGTCATGTACTATATTACATCCATGATATCAACAATCAAAACATGCACATTTCACTACAGTAAATACAATGCATTACGCTGGCGTCTAATACCTAATTAACCTGAGAAAGGCCTTTGATACTGTTAATCACGATTACCTCTTATGTAAACTCCATCATTATGGAATCCGAGGCCATGCACTGGACTATATCCAATCCTATCTTAGTGATAGACACCAATGTGTAGCCATCAATAATATAACCTCTCCCATTCTACCAATAACCGTTGGAGTGCCACAGGGCAGCATCTTGGGACCTCTTCTATTTCTTATATACATCAATGATCTGCCTAATGTCTCTAACATTCTGACACCTATTTTGTTTGCTGATGATACTACCCTCATCTACTCCAACCGCAACCCACATACACTAAATGATGTTGTTAATAATGAACTAAAAAAAGTCCACTTATGGATGTCAACCAACAAACTAACACTTAACATAGAAAAGACCTATTACATCCTATTTGAAAGCAAATCTACAAATGCAATTCAGCTTCAGATAGACAATGTAAACATTAGCAATAAGAATGATGGAAAGTTTCTTGGCCTATTCCTAGACAAGAGACTCAACTTCAGTACCCACATACAACACATAACTAAGAAAGTCTCTAAAACAGTTGTTATACTCTCCAAAATCAGATATTATGTACCTAACTCTGCTCTCATCTCCCTATATTATGCACTAATCTATCCCTATCTCAACTATGGTATCTGTGCATGGAGTTTAACCACTGCAAACCACCTCAAGTCCATCATCACCCAGCAAAAATCTGCTATCAGAATAATATCAAACTCTGCTTTCAGACAACACTCAGCCCCCTTGTTTAACTCCCTAAACATGCTAAACATAATCTCACTCCACAAATTCTCTTGTGTCAACTACATTTACAAAACCCTGTTCTTAAATGCAAATCCTGCTCTGAAACTCTTCCTGGACAGATGTAATAGGACCCATTATCACCACACCAGAAATAAATATCTCTTTGATATCCCCAGAGTTAAACTTAATCTGTGTAAACACTCTATGCAAATAAAGGGACCCAGTTTATGGAACTCACTCCCTATTGAATTGAAAAGCTGTCCAACTTTTACATCATTCAAAATCAATACTAAAAAGTACCTAATTTCATCTTCATAGTTTTTCATTTTTTGCCTTAAAATTGCACTGTACCTATTGCTACCCAACTTTTATGTTCCCAATTTGAACATCTTTACCATTGTGATCATTGCTGTCATATATGCGCTGTCAATCTGCTGTATGGTGTCTATTAATCTTGTTTAAATTACTAATCAAGCTGTCAATGTAATCAATCAGAGCTTGATTACAACAATGTATGTATACGTATGTATATATATATATATATATATATATATATATATATATATATATATATATATATATATATTATTAAATATGACCGAAAAAGTAAGATTAATAATTCTAACACGAATTTTCTCAATCTTTCGTACATTACGCTTCACTGTTGGAGGTAAATCAAAAATCACTTCTCCAAAATTCATTTTTATTTCTAGTCTGACGCGACACTGGCGCGTTTCGTAAAACTTATTACATTTTCAAAGACTTCACAAATACACAGCTGTTTAGAACTTACGTATTCTCTGATTTTATATCTACATTTGAGTGAGGTGGGAAGGGTGATGTGGCATTAACACAAGACAGAACAAGGGGGGATATTAATAGGGTATTAAAAGTATCAACACAAGACAGAACAGAAACAATGGGTATTGAATAGAAGTGTTTGTAGAAAGCCTATTGGTCCATATTTCTTGATGCTTCTATATTGGAGCGGAGTCTTGAGGTGGGTAGAATATAGTTGTGCAATAATTGGCTGTTGATTGCTGGTGTTGACTTCTTGATGTGTAGTGCCTCGCAAACGTCAAGCCGCCTGCTATCGCTGTATCTATCGATGATTTCTGTGTTGTTTACTAGGATTTCTCTGGCGATGGTTTGGTTATGGGAAGAGATTATATGTTCCTTAATGGAGCCCTGTTGCTTATGCATCGTTAAACGCCTAGAAAGAGATGTTGTTGTCTTGCCTATATACTGGGTTTTTTGGAGCTTACAGTCCCCAAGTGGGCATTTGAAGGCACAGACGACGTTAGTCTCTTTTAAAGCGTTCTGTTTTGTGTCTGGAGAGTTTCTCATGAGTACGCTGGCCGTTTTTCTGGTTTTATAGTAAATCGTCAGTTGTATCCTCTGATTTTTGTCTGTAGGGATAACGTTTCTATTAACAATATCTTTCAGGACCCTTTCCTCCGTTTTATGAGCTGTGGAAAAGAAGTTCCTGTAAAATAGTCTAATAGGGGGTATAGGTGTTGTATATATATATATATATATATAATATATATATATATATATATATATATATATATATATATATATATATATATATATATATATATATATGAATGAAAACTCACACCCCAGAAGTGACTCGAACCCATACTCCCAGAAGCAACGCAACTGGTAACTACAGGGCGCCTTAATCCACTTGACCATCACGGCCGTCAAAAGGAAGTGATAGCCGAGGCTATTTGAGCCACTTCCCCGACGGCAACTCGGATGGTAATCTTGGGCATAGCATTTCACCAAATCACCTCATTCTTTGGGGCACACGTGAGGAACACAAATGCGAACAAGCCTGAATGGTCCCCAGGACTATATGCGAATGAAAACTCACACCCCAGAAGTGAATCGAACCCATACTCCCAGAAGCAACGCAACTGGTAACTACAGGGCGCCTTAATCCACTTGACCATCACGGCCACTTAATCCACTTGACCATCCTGGGGACCATTCAGGCTTGTTCGCATTTGTGTTCCTCACGTGTGCCCCAAAGAATGAGGTGATTTGGTGAAATGCTATGCCCAAGATTACCATCCGAGTTGCCGTCAGGGAAGTGGCTCAAATAGCCTCGGCTATCACTTCCTTTTGACGGCCGTGATGGTCAAGTGGATTAAGGCGCCCTGTAGTTACCAGTTGCGTTGCTTCTGGGAGTATGGGTTCGAGTCACTTCTGGGGTGTGAGTTTTCATTCGCATATAGTCCTGGGGACCATTCAGGCTTGTTCGCATTTGTGTTCCTCACGTGTGCCCCAAAGAATGAGGTGATTTGGTGAAATGCTATGCCCAAGATTACCATCCGAGTTGCCGTCGGGGAAGTGGCTCAAATAGCCTCTGCAATCACTTCCTTTTGACGGCCGTGATGGTCAAGTGGATTAAGGCGCCCTGTAGTTACCAGTTGCGTTGCTTCTGGGAGTATGGGTTCGAGTCACTTCTGGGGTGTGAGTTTTCATTCGCATATAGTCCTGGGGACCATTCAGGCTTGTTCGCATTTGTGTTCCTCACGTGTGCCCCAAAGAATGAGGTGATTTGGTGAAATGCTATGCCCAAGATTACCATCCGAGTTGCCGTCGGGGAAGTGGCCCAAATAGCCTCGGCTATCACTTCCTTTTGACGGCCGTGATGGTCAAGTGGATTAAGGCGCCCTGTAGTTACCAGTTGCGTTGCTTCTGGGAGTATGGGTTCGAGTCACTTCTGGGGTGTGAGTTTTCATTCGCATATAGTCCTGGGGACCATTCAGGCTTTTTCGCATATATATATATATATATACAACTTTAGAACACTTTCCCACCAGGAGACTCGAACCCTAGCCAGCACAGAAGCCTTCCAGCAACTGGCATAACAGGTACGCCTTAACCCTCTGCACCACCACTCAGACCCTTAAAAGAGATGGTAATTTCGGAGTATTTAAATCCCCCAAAGATCAACACCTCCCAAGAGCACCAGAGCAAGTGAGGGGTCATTTAGACGTTAATTTCATCAAGTCCCTGTTAATATGGGAAGACACAGTGTCTCTGCTTAAGGCACAACTCTCCTAAACACGAGAGTTAAGTATACAACTTTAGAACACTTTCCCACCAGGAGACTCGAACCCTAGCCAGCACAGAAGCCTTCCAGCAACTGGCATAACAGGTACGCCTTAACCCTCTGCACCACCGCTCAGACCCTTAAAAGAGATGGTAATTTCGGAGTATTTAAATCCCCCAAAGATCAACACCTCCCAAGAGCACCAGAGCAAGTTAGGGGTCATTTAGACGTTAATTTCATCAAGTCCCTGTTAATATGGGAAGACACAGTGTCTCTGCTTAAGGCACAACTCTCCTAAACACGAGAGTTAAGTATACAACTTTAGAACACTTTCCCACCAGGAGACTCGAACCCTAGCCAGCACAGAAGCCTTCCAGCAACTGGCATAACAGGTACGCCTTAACCCTCTGCACCACCGCTCAGACCCTTAAAAGAGATGGTAATTTCGGAGTATTTAAATCCCCCAAAGATCAACACCTCCCAAGAGCACCAGAGCAAGTGAGGGGTCATTTAGACGTTAATTTCATCAAGTCCCTGTTAATATGGGAAGACACAGTGTCTCTGCTTAAGGCACAACTCTCCTAAACACGAGAGTTAAGTATACAACTTTAGAACACTTTCCCACCAGGAGACTCGAACCCTAGCCAGCACAGAAGCCTTCCAGCAACTGGCATAACAGGTACGCCTTAACCCTCTGCACCACCGCTCAGACCCTTAAAAGAGATGGTAATTTCGGAGTATTTAAATCCCCCAAAGATCAACACCTCCCAAGAGCACCAGAGCAAGTGAGGGGTCATTTAGACGTTAATTTCATCAAGTCCCTGTTAATATGGGAAGACACAGTGTCTCTGCTTAAGGCACAACTCTCCTAAACACGAGAGTTAAGTATACAACTTTAGAACACTTTCCCACCAGGAGACTCGAACCCTAGCCAGCACAGAAGCCTTCCAGCAACTGGCATAACAGGTACGCCTTAACCCTCTGCACCACCGCTCAGACCCTTAAAAGAGATGGTAATTTCGGAGTATTTAAATCCCCCAAAGATCAACACCTCCCAAGAGCACCAGAGCAAGTGAGGGGTCATTTAGACGTTAATTTCATCAAGTCCCTGTTAATATGGGAAGACACAGTGTCTCTGCTTAAGGCACAACTCTCCTAAACACGAGAGTTAAGTATACAACTTTAGAACACTTTCCCACCAGGAGACTCGAACCCTAGCCAGCACAGAAGCCTTCCAGCAACTGGCATAACAGGTACGCCTTAACCCTCTGCACCACCGCTCAGACCCTTAAAAGAGATGGTAATTTCGGAGTAAATTCTCTTTTAAGGGTCTGAGCGGTGGTGCAGAGGGTTAAGGCGTACCTGTTATGCCAGTTGCTGGAAGGCTTCTGTGCTGGCTAGGGTTCGAGTCTCCTGGTGGGAAAGTGTTCTAAAGTTGTATACTTAACTCTCGTGTTTAGGAGAGTTGTGCCTTAAGCAGAGACACTGTGTCTTCCCATATTAACAGGGACTTGATGAAATTAACGTCTAAATGACCCCTCACTTGCTCTGGTGCTCTTGGGAGGTGTTGATCTTTGGGGGATTTAAATACTCCGAAATTACCATCTCTTTTAAGGGTCTGAGCGGTGGTGCAGAGGGTTAAGGCGTACCTGTTATGCCAGTTGCTGGAAGGCTTCTGTGCTGGCTAGGGTTCGAGTCTCCTGGTGGGAAAGTGTTCTAAAGTTGTATACTTAACTCTCGTGTTTAGGAGAGTTGTGCCTTAAGCAGAGACACTGTGTCTTCCCATATTAACAGGGACTTGATGAAATTAACGTCTAAATGACCCCTCACTTGCTCTGGTGCTCTTGGGAGGTGTTGATCTTTGGGGGATTTAAATACTCCGAAATTACCATCTCTTTTAAGGGTCTGAGCGGTGGTGCAGAGGGTTAAGGCGTACCTGTTATGCCAGTTGCTGGAAGGCTTCTGTGCTGGCTAGGGTTCGAGTCTCCTGGTGGGAAAGTGTTCTAAAGTTGTATACTTAACTCTCGTGTTTAGGAGAGTTGTGCCTTAAGCAGAGACACTGTGTCTTCCCATATTAACAGGGACTTGATGAAATTAACGTCTAAATGACCCCTCACTTGCTCTGGTGCTCTTGGGAGGTGTTGATCTTTGGGGGATTTAAATACTCCGAAATTACCATCTCTTTTAAGGGTCTGAGCGGTGGTGCAGAGGGTTAAGGCGTACCTGTTATGCCAGTTGCTGGAAGGCTTCTGTGCTGGCTAGGGTTCGAGTCTCCTGGTGGGAAAGTGTTCTAAAGTTGTATACTTAACTCTCGTGTTTAGGAGAGTTGTGCCTTAAGCAGAGACACTGTGTCTTCATATATATATATATATATATATATATGTCGTACCTAGTAGCCAGAACGCACTTCTCAGCCTACTATGCAAGGCCCGATTTGCCTAATAAGCCAATTTTTCCTGATTTAATATATTTTTTCTAATTTTTTCTTATGAAATGATAAAGCTACCCATTTCATTATGTATGAGGTCATTTTTTTATTAATGGAGTTAAAATTAATGTAGATATATGACCGAACCTAACCAACCCTACCTAACCTAACCTAACCTATCTTTATAGGTTAGGTTAGGTTAGGTAGCCGAAAAAGTTAGGTTAGGTTAGGTTAGGTAGGTTAGGTAGTCGAAAAACAATTAATTCATGAAAACTTGGCTTATTAGGCAAATCGGGCCTTGCATAGTAGGCCAAAAAGTGCGTTCTGGCTACTAGGTACGACATATATATATATATGTCTCATTGAATATGACAGCATATTCTGTATTGACTATTTTCTGATTTAGGGCTTCTATTCCTCTTACCTTGACTTGCATCAGGGTTCAGCTGGAAGAGGAGTTCACCAAAAGTCATGTTCGTTTTCAAGGTAAAGAAAAAGAATTGAATAACTGAAGAATATATTACAGTTATTACATAATCGCACGACGTTTCGAACCTACATGGTTCATTCTCAAGTGATGTTACAGTACAGAACATTATATTTTATACTAATAGCGGGTCAGGTGAATACAAATGGATCGAACAATGGGGTCAGGTGTAAACAAAGGGTGTACAAGGGTGTACATGAAGGAGAAAAGAAGCTAAATATCAGAAGGGGTAAATAGGGTACATTCAAAGATTAATCAAGCGTAGTGGGCGCTGTTAGTCGAGCAGTGTCTTCTATGTTGGCATCTTGACTTTCTGGTCTTGTTCTTACTCTCATGGTGGGTAGAGTGAATAGTTCCGTAATTTGAGTATTTATGGTAGGTTGGTCTACTTTTATGTGGAGTGCTTCAAGAATTTGTAATCATCTTACATCTTGGGTTTTGTCTATTATGCAAGTGTTTTTATTCAACATTTCTCTTGTTATGGTGATGTCATGGGCTTGTCTCGTGTGATTCCTGGGGGCACCGGATTGAAGATGACATGTCAAACGCCTCCTATGTACTTAGATTGAAGGTTACATCCTTCGTGGGGGCAAGTGTACATGTATACAACGCTTGACTGCTGTAGAGGGTTCTCCGTCGGCTTCGGGCTGTTTTTGATAAGGAGTTCGATATCTTTATTGTTTTGTAGAATATGATGAGGTCTATGTTTTGGTTAGGAGTAGTGCTTTTTACTTCTTTACAGATTATTTCTTTCATTACTCTTTCTTTTTTTTATGTTCACTGTGCATGGTTGATATGTAATATAATTTTATTGGGGGTGTTGTGGTTTCTGTTCTAGGTTCAGGATTGTACCATTGGGCCAGGTGTCTTCTTATAGCAGCGTTTATTTCCGCGTTGCTGTATCCATTGTTCACCAATACCTGAGTTATTCTTTCAAACTCTCTGCTCACGTTGCTCCATTCGGAGCAGTGGGTAAGCGCTCGACGAATATCAGCATTGAGAACACTGGTTTTGTATCTTTGGGGACACTCACTTTTACCTGCAAAAAGGGACCTCGATGGGGATTCAAAATATACTTTGTCCAAAAACATTCCGAGCAAAGCACAGGAACGCAGCACACCACACAAACTGAATAGATCGAGCAATTGTGACCCGAAATGGATAACAAAGGATCTGAAGAACCTTATAGGTAGAAAGAGAGCCTGGCACAAAGGGATTAAGAGTGGGGAAGTCAGCTCAGAACAAGAACTCATCCAATTGGTTAAAAATGACCAGTTGGTTTTTACCAACTTGTAAAAAATAGACAAGGAGGGCAAAAAGAAAGCATGAAGCTCGCATAGCAGGGCAAGGAAAGACAAATCCCAAAGGGTCTCCCCAGCTACATCGAACAAAGATCGGGAAAAGGACAGGGTCACTAAAAACTGAGATAGGTCAATCAACTGATATTTTTTTTTTTTTTTTGAGATATATACAAGAGTTGTTACATTCTTGTACAGCCACTAGTACGCGTAGCGTTTCGGGCAGGTCCCTGGAATACGATCCCCGCCGCGAAGAATCGTTGTTACAACCAAGTACCCATTTTACTGTTGAGTTAAACAGAGGCTACAGTTAAGGATTTGCGCCCAGTAAATCCTCCCCGGCCAGGATACGAACCCATAACAAAGCACTCGCGGAACGCCAGGCGAGTGTCTTACCACTACACCACGGAGACTGGTAATGATGAAGAAATGAGTATTACTTCCAATAAAAATTTTATCTCTGCATTTACCAAGAGTACCTCAACGCTATGCCCCCAGCCGAACAAGTCCAGGTGGGTGGGGAGGAAGACAGAGTGACCAGTCCAGCAGCCACCAAGGGAGGATGTTACCAAACAAATAGTGAAACTCAAGCCAAACAAATCCCCAGGGCTGGACGAAGCGTCTGCCAGGGTACTCAAAGAACGCCAAAAGGAGCCCCGCGAGCCACCGTCCACCACATTCAATAAATCATCAGAGCCAGGCAGAGTGCCAGAGTCGCGAAAGGCGGCCATTGTGGCACTAATCTTCAAGAAAGGAGACAGATCACCTGCGTCGAACCATCAGCCAACCAGCACAACGTCCACTGTGAGAAAGCCTCCTGAATCGATAATTGCAAACACCACCCGTCCCCACCACTGAAACACTCGGCAAGTCACTGGAACACTCAGCATGGCTCATCACTGAACACTCAGCATGGCTCATCAATGGAACACTCAGCATGGCTCATCACTGAACACACAGCATGACTCATCATTGGAACACACAGCATGACTCATCACTAAACACACAGCATGACTCATCACTGAACACACAGCATGGCTCATCACTGGAACACACAGCATAGCTCATCACTGGAACACACAGCATGATTCATCACTGGAACACACAGCATGGCTCATCACTGGAACACACAGCATAGCTCATCACTGGAACACACAGCATGATTCATCACTGGAACACACAGCATGACTCATCACTGAACACTCAGCATGACTCATCACTGAACACTCAGCATGACTCATCACTGAACACTCAGCATGACTCATCACTGAACACTCAGCATGACTCATCACTGAACACTCAGCATGGCTCATCACTGGAACAATCAGCATGTCTTACCCCTGGAACACACAGCATGGCTGTTACGGCCCTACTGGGATGCAACCAGGTTCTTCTCTGATGGTAGTAGAGTTTGGGAATCCGGCCCCAAGTTAGTAGAGGCTTTCAAGGGGAGTGTTCCGTAACGCAAGTTAAAGTAAAGGGGGAGGGATACAAATGTTCCAGTTTTTCTGATATATATTTCCACCACCATGTATAAATAAATAACAGTCACACACGGGGATTATAACTACACAATTATGTACAGGTTCGTCTTCCTCCGAAGACACTGGATGCTCAGCGGTGCTCACTCTGGGTAGCCCTGGTTCCTTCTTCCGTGGCCCATGATGAATCCACTATGATTCTATCACGAATCTACCCTGGCCACAGGCCAGCCAAATCACAGTCCCACTGGGTGCTTCGTCGTGGAGGCCTTCAATCACAATCCAGCCTGTAGCTGGCAGGTACCGATCAGCTCCGCTGTGTAGGCCACTCCACGACCGATACTGGGGTTGCGAGCCCTAGCCTCGTGTGACCCGCTGGTCACTCTCCTCACTAAGCACCACAGTGGGTGGTCTCTTCCACCAGCCAGCCCCGGATAAGGCGATTCCAGACACTGCCACGCCTCAGGCAGGCTATTACTCTCAACAGAGTTCGTCCGGGGGGGGGGGGGCTCACAGCTTCTTCAAAGCAGACTCGTGCAGAGACCTCGGCTGCCTTGGGTAGACTGATCCATCGTCCAACACAGCAGTCCCAGGTCGACTCTGCAATCAGACACGTCATTAATACTGGGACGCTTCACTCACAAGCTTAGACAGAAACGTTCACCTCTTCACTCCATAGATGGCGTTCACTGTCCAAGCGCCACCTCACCAGAGGTCAGCAGCGGCTACGTCACGAGCTGACTAGGACAGGAATCCAACACTTATTGCTGGCCTATCCTGTCACCACTAGATGGCGTCGTCCATTTGGAGTGGGTTTCGGGAGCGGACTCACAGATGGCGTTGTTGTCACTGCTCCGTGCTCCGACGCTGGACTCGGGTCCGTAACAATGGCTTATCACTGAACACTCAGCATGACTCATCACTGAACACTCAGCATGGCTTATCACTGGAACACACAGTATGGCTCATCACTGGAACACACAGCATAGCTCATCACTGAACACACAGCATGGCTCATCACTGAACACTCAGCATGGCTCATCACTGAACACACAGCATGGCTTATCACTGGAACACACAGTATGGCTCATCACTGGAACACACAGCATAGCTCATCACTGAACACACAGCATGGCTCATCACTGAACACTCAGCATGGCTCATCACTGAACACACAGCATGGCTTATCACTGGAACACACAGTATGGCTCATCACTGGAACACACAGCATAGCTCATCACTGAACACACAGCATGGCTCATCACTGAACACTCAGGATGGTTCATCACTGAACACACAGCATGGTTCATCACTGGAACAATCAGCATGACTCATCATTGAACACTCAGCATGGCTCATCACTGAGCACACAGCATGGCTCATCACTGAACACACAGCATGACTCATCACTGAACACACAGCTTGGCTCATCACTGGACACACAGCATGACTCATCACTGAACACACAGCATGGAAAGATATTCAACACACACCAGAAGGAACACTTTTCTCAGTACTCTCGATTTGTTCGATTTCCAATGGCGCCAAAATCGTCAAGAATTTATTGCCACAGTGAGTGAACATTACAGCCACATTGAGTGAACATAACAGCCACAGTGAGTGAACATAACAGCCACAGTGAGTGAACATAGCAGCCACAGTGAGTGAACATAACAGCCATAGTGAGTGAACTTAACAGCCACAGTGAGTGAACATTACAGCCACAGTGAGTGAACAAAACAGCCACAGTGAGTGAACATTACAGCCACAGTGAGTGAACAATAACTAGTGTTACTACTGGTAAGTAGTTCACAGTATAAGACTAGAAATACCATGATTTATCAAATAATTGACACATTGATTTATTCACTCGGACGAGGTGTGCATATGACAGGCACTCTACACACTGGCCATATATTTACTATGAGGGACGGGCGGCCAGGTTTGGGGTCCCTCGCCCGTCCTGCCAGTACCTTCTGGATGCCCCCCCCCCCCACTCTCTCTCTCTCTCTCTCTCTCTCTTTCTCTCTCTCTCTCTCTCTCTCTCTCTCTCTCTCTCTCTCTCTCTCTCTCTCTCTCTCTCTCTCTCTCTCTCTCTCTCTCTCTCTCTCTCTCTCTCTCTCTCTCTCTCTCTCTCTCTCTCTCTCTCTCTCTCTCTCTCTCTCTCTCTCTCTCACACTCTCTCTCACTCACACACACACACACACACACACACACACACACACACACACACACACACACACACACACACAGAAGAGAAGAGAAGCAGAGAAAAGTTTTGAAAATGATATAGCAAACAAAGCCAAGACCGAACCAAAGCTACTCCACAGTCACATCAGAAGGAAAACAACAGTGAAAGAACAGGTATTGAAACTTAGAACAGGCGAGGACAGGTATACAGAGAATGACAAAGAGGTGTGTGAAGAACTCAACAAGAGGTTCCAGGAGGTCTTCACAATAGAACAGGGTGAGGTCACTGTGCTAGGAGAAAGGGAGGTAAACCAGGCGGCCTTGGAGGAGTTCGAAATTACGAGAGAGGAGGTCAAGAGACACCTGCTGGATCTGGATGTTAGAAAGGCTGTTGGTCCAGACGGGATCTCGCCATGGGTACTGAAAGAGTGTACAGAGGCACTTTGCTTGCCACTCTCTATAGTGTATAGTAAGTCACTGGAGACAGGAGACCTACCAGAAATATGGAAGACGGCGAATGTGGTCCCAATATGCAAAAAGGGCGACAGGTAAGAGGCACTGAACTACAGGCCAGTGTCCTTGACTTGTATACCATGCAAGGTGATGGAGAAAATCGTGAGAAAAAACAGATAGCACATCTGGAGAGAAGGGACTTCGTGACAAATCGCCAACATGGGTTCAAGGAGAGTATATCTTTTCTGACTGGCTTAATAGAATTCTACGACCAGGTAACACAGATTAAGCAAGAAAAAGAAGGCTGTGGGACTGCATTTTCTTGGATTGTCGGAAAGCCTTTGACACAGTACCGCATAAGAGGCTGGTACATAAGCTGGAGAGACAGGCAGGTGTAGCTGGTAAGGTGCTTCGGTGGATAAGGGAGTACCTAAGCAATAGGAAGCAGAGAGTTACGGTGAGGGGTGAGACCTCAGAATGGAATGAAGTCACCAGGGAGTCCCACAGGGCTCTGTACTCGGTCCTATCTTGTTTCTGATATATGTAAATGATCTCCCGGAGGATATAGATTCATTTCTCTCAATGTTTGCTGACGATGCCAAAATTATGAGAAGGATTAAGACAGGATGACAGCTTGAGGCTCCAAGAAGACCTAGACAAACTGAAGGAATGGTCGAACAAATGGTTGTTAGAGTTTAACACAAGCAAATGTAATGTAATGAAGATAGGCATAGGGCGCAGGAGGCCAGATACAAGGTATCATCTGGGAGAGGAAATTCTTCAAGAGTCAGAGAGAGAAAAAGACTTGGGGGGTTGACATCACCCCAGACCTGTCCCTTGCAGCCCATATCAAGAGGATAACATCAGCGGCAAATGCCAGGCTGGCCAACATAAGAACGGCATTCCAAAACTTGTATAAGGAATCATTCAGAACTTTGTATAACACATATGTCAGGCCAATCCTGGAGTATGCAGCCCCAGCATGGAGTCCATATCTAGTCAAGAATAAGACTAAACTGGAAAAGGTTCAAAGGTTTGCCACCAGACTAGCACCCAAGCTAAGAGGTATGAGCTACGAGGAGAGGCTACGGGAATTAAACCTCACTTCGCTGGAAGACAGAAGAGTTAGGGGGGGCATGATCACCACATTCAAGATTCTCAAGGGAATTGATAGGGTAGATAAAGACAAGCTATTTAACACAAGGGGCACACGCACTAGGGGACACAGGTGGAAACTGAGTGCCCAAATGAGCCACAGAGATATTAGAAAGAACTTTTTTAGTGTCAGAGTGGTTGACAAATGGAATGCATTAGGAAGTGATGTGGTGGAGGCTGACTCCATACACAGTTTCAAGTGTAGATATGATAGAGCCCAATAGACTTAGGAACCTGTACACCTGTTGATTGACGGTTGAGAGGCGGGACCAAAGAGCCAGAGCTCAACCTCCTCAAGCCCAATTAGGTGAGTACACACACACACACACACACACACACACACACACACACACACACACACACACACACACACACACACACACACACACACACACACACACACACACACTCACACACACACACACACACACACACACACACACACACACACACACACACACACACACACACACACACACACACACACACACACACACACACACACACACACACACACACACACACACACACACACACACACACACACACACACACACACACACACACACACACAGAAGGAAATTACTAGAAGGAAATTCCTCTGAACCTGAAACATTTTGGAAAGACTGAGAAAGAGCTCAGAAGCAATGGACACAGTGAGGGAGGTAGCGATGCAAGCAGCTACCTCACAGGAAGCAGCAAGGTGCACCAGTCAGCTGCTGGAGAGAAAAAGATCAGTGGTAGTTGCAGGCATCAATAAACAGGAAGGATCCAATAGGCAAGAATGGAACAGCACGGACAGAGAGGCAGTACATGAAGGGGTTACAGATGGAAGGGGCTGAACAAAACATTGAGAAGGTTTTCAGGTTAGGCTGGTAAAACAAGAACAGAAACCGACTGTTAAAGGTGGTGTTTACAAACGAAGCCACGAAGGAGGTTATTCTAGAAAGGAAGAGTCGTCTGCAGTATGTGGAGGAATACAAAAAAGTATTCCTGCAGAGGGACAGGATGAAGGAGGAGAGAGCCAGGGCAGCAGAGGCAAGGAGGAAGCGCAGGGGGAAAGGAGTAAACCAGGAAATCGCAGCCCCCAACACAACAGTCCCAGAGACAGGAGGGGAACCCAAGACCAGCATCCCAGCAACACCAGAAGGAAGGGGGGGGGGGCAACACCACCACCCCCCTCTGCCTAGAAACCCTCCCTTCCCCTCACCCTACCTGCCCCCACCCAAATGCTAACCCAACCCTCCCTTCCCCCACCCCCATTCTGACCCTATCACCCCTTCCCCATTCCCACCATGTCCCCCCTCCTGTTCTCCCCTCCCCCTTCATCCCATACTCTCCCTATCCCTCCTCCCCCCTCACCCCGTATCCTCCATGTCCCCCCTATCTCCTTAACCCACACCCTACCTGTCCCCCCCTCTTCCCTTGAACCCCCACCCCCACCCCAAAATCCTCTGAGACCCTGCAAACCACCTCACAGATCTTGTCACCCAGGGAACAGCTTCCCACACCAGCAGAATGCTCACCAAGAAGTTGGACTAGAAAATGAACAGAAGAAAGTGAGCTTCAAGGCAATGTACACTAACATAGATGGGGTTACAAATAAAACAAGTGAACGCGGAGAATGGGCACTAGAAGAAAACCCAGATATAATAGCACTCACAGAAACAAAGCCAACGAAACCCATAACAAATGCAGTGTTTCCACAGGGCTACTATGTAGTGAAGAAAGAGAGAGAAGGGAGAGGAGAAGGTGGTGTAGCTTTGCTACTAAGAGAAGGTTGGAGTTTCGAAGAGATGGTAATTCAGAACTGTGAAGGTTTCAGTGACTACATATCAGGCTCCATAGCAACTGGAGGACAGAAAATTATAGTAGTAGTCATATATAACCCCCCACCGAATGACAGAAGACCCAGACAGGAATATGATAGAAACAACTTGGCCACCATCAATATAATAGAGAGAGCAGCTTCTGTGGCTAGCAGGTACGGATCCAGACTACTAATCATGGGAGACTTCAACCATGGGAAGATAGATTGGGGGAACAGAGACCCACATGGAGGCCCAGACACATGGAGAGCTAAGCTGCTGGATGTGGCAACAAGAAACTTTCTAAGTCAACACGTCAAGGGACCGACACGAATGAGAGGAGGGGGTGAACCAGCCTTGCTTGATCTGATACTTACCCTAAATGAGTCGGATATAAGGGAAGTTAAGTTGGAAGCCCCCTTGGGAATGAGTGATCATAGTGTATTGAGCTTTGAGTACCTGGTTGAGCTAGGAATTTTCACATCCAAAAAAAGAACTGGGAAACAAAGGGCTGGGGTACCGAAAGGCAAACTATGAGATGAATAAATTCCTATGGGATATACATTGGGACACAGAACTCGGAACCAAGTCCGTACAAGACATGATGGACTATGTCACCCAAAAATGTCAGGAGGCTGTAAGCAGGTTTGTCCCAGCCCAACAGGAAAAAACAGAGAAGCAAAAAAAGAATCCGCGGTTTAATAGGGAATGTATGAAAGCAAAGGAGCTGAACAAAAGGGCATGGAGGAACTTCCGTAATAACAGAACACCAGAAAGTAGAGAGAGATACCAGAGAACCAGGAACGAGTATGTTAGTGTGAGAAGAGCAGCTGAGAAAAGGTATGAAAATGATATAGCTAATAAAGCCAAGACCGAACCAAAGCTACTACACAGTCACATCAGGAGGAAGAAAACAGTGAAGGAACAGATGATGAAACTTAGGGTGAGCGAGGACAGGTAGACAGAGAATGACAAAGAGGTGTGTGAAGAACTCAACAAAAGGTTCCAGGAGGTCTTTACAATAGAGCAGGGAGATGTCACGGCGCTAGGAGAGGTGGCAGCAAACCAGGTGACCTTGAATAGGTTCTAAATTACAAGAGATGAGGTCAAGAAGCACCTATTGGAGCTGGATGTGAGAAAAGCTGTTGGGCCGGACGGAATCTCGCCAAGGGTATTGAAAGAGTGTGCAGGAGCACTTTGCTTGCCACTCTCCATAGTGTATAGTAGGTCACTGGAAATGGGAGACCTACCAGAAATATGGAAGACTGCTAATGTAGTACCAATATACAAAAAGGGTGACAGACAAGAGGCACTGAACTACAGGCCAGTGTCCTTAACTTGTATACCATGCAAGGTGATGGAGAAGATTGTGAGAAAAAATCTAGTTACACATCTGGAGAGAAAAGACTTTGTGACATCCCATCAACATGGGTTCAGGGAGGGTAAATCTTGCCTTACAGGCTTGATAGAATTCTACGATCAGGTGACAAAGATTAAGCAAGAAAGAGAAGGATGGGCGGACTGCATTTTTTTGGATTGTCGGAAAGCCTTTGACACAGTACCCCATAAAAGGTTGATGCATAAGCTGGAGAAACAGGCAGGAGTAACTGGTAGGGCGCTCCAGTGGATAAAGGAGTACCTAAGCAATAGGAAGCAGAGAGTTACAATGAGGGGTGAGACCTCAGAATGGCGTGAAGTCACCAGTGGAGTCCCACAGGGCTCTGTGCTTGGACCTATCCTGTTTCTGATATACATAAATGATCTCCCAGAGGGTATAGACTCATTCCTCTCCATGTTTGCTGACGACGCCAAAATTATGAGAAGGATTAAGACAGAGGAGGACAGCTTGAGGCTTCAAGAAGACCTGGACAAGCTGCAGGAATGGTCGAACAAATGGCTGTTAGAGTTTAACCCAAGCAAATGTAATGAAATGAAGAAAGGGTAGGAAGCAGGAGACCAGATACAAGGTATCATTTGGGAGATGAGATACTTCAAGAGTCAGAGAGAGAGAGAAAGACCTGGGGGTTGATATCACGCCAGACCTGTCCCCTGAAGCTCATATCAAGAGGATAACATCAGCAGCATATGCCAGGTTGGCTAACATAAGAACGGCCTTTAGAAACTTGTGTAAGGAATCTTTCAGAACATTATATACCACATATGTCAGACCAATCCTGGAGTATGCGGCTCCAGCATGGAGTCCATATCTAGTCAAGCTTAAGACTAAACTGGAAAAGGTTCAAAGGTTTGCCACCAGACTAGTACCCGTGCTGAGAGGTATGAGCTACGAGGAGAGACTACTGGAATTAAACCTCACTTCGTTGGAAGACAGAAGAGTTAGGGGGGGACATGATCACCACATTCAAGATTCTCAAGGAAATCGACAGGGTGATAAAGACAGGCTATTTAACACAAGTGGCACACGCACTAGGGGACACAGGTGGAAACTGAGTACCCAAATGAGCCACAGAGATCTAAGAAAGAACTTTTTTAGTGTCAGAGTGGTTTACAAATGGAATGCATTAGGAAGTAATGTGGTGGAGGCTGAGTCTATACACAGTTTGAAGTGTACATATGATAGAGCCCAATAGGCTCAGGAATCTGTACACCTGTTGATTGACGGTTGAGAGGCGGGACCAAAGAGCCAGAGCTCAACCCCCGCAAGCACAACTAGGTGAGTACAACTAGGTGAGTACACACACACATACACACACGTCTAGGTCCAGCAGTATTATGAATAACGAAGAGGATAGGTTTGTGGAGAAACTGATAGGGAAATTTGTAGAGAGGAGGGATGTTTGGATAGAGGATCTAATCCAAGGGATTAAAAGTGAGATCTGTAAAAAAAATACAGGACTAGGTTCAGAGACACAAATTAGAGCTTATGGAAAATTTTCAGGAAGAAATCAGAAAGAGCAGGGAAGCATGGGAAAGTGAAATAACTAGGCTTGCATCTGAATTTGGCAGGAATAACAGCATGGCAAAGGGAAGGGGAAGAAGTGGGGGATGGAATAGCGAGTGTGGAAGGGATGGGGGGTACCCATGGAAGGGGTGACCTGCATGAGAGTGCGTCGCTGAGAAGGCGGTCAATTATACTCCATGGATTAATCGAATCTAGGGCGTCCTCGAGGCAGGGAAGGATGGAGATGGAAGAATTTGAGTTACAGGAGATCTTGAGATGTATTAGAGCCGAGATAACAGAAAATGAGGTAGAAATCCACTGCCGGATTGGGCCTTACAACTGTAACAAGATTCAACCTGTCCTGGTACAGTTCTCTGACGAAGAGGCAATGGATTACATACTGCAACACAAACATTTACTCAGAAGTAGCGAAAACTATTACAGCATGTATATTGATAGATATATGACAAAAGATGAACAGATTGCCTACAGGGCGAGCTGTCCTGCACGCCACAACTCTACCCATTAGAGTGTAGTTACCCACCCCACCCTTGCTACCCACCCCACAACTCCTTCCCAAGCATCACCCTCCCCAAATCAGCCATCCCATCCTGTGCCCCTGCTTATTTCCCCAATAACTCCCCTGTCCCCTCTGACCCCATTGCATTCAATTTCATCTGCTTCATCCCACCTTCCAATGACCCCCTCATTCCCTCAACCCCCAAATCCCGCCCAGCCCTCACCCCCTCCTCTGCCCCCCCTGCTTCCATATGATCCCCCCCCCCTCCCTTTGCAGCCCACCTCTTTCACCATTTCCCTCTTCCCCTTATGACATTCTGCCCCAATGTCCACACCTACCCCTGAGTCCCCTTTGACTAATACAACCACTCTCCCACTCTCGCTATCCATATTCCATCCTCCCCTCTCCCTCCACCCCTATCCTTCTCCCCCCTAACCTCTCAACCTCTATCTGACTCTCAGCCTCACACTACCTCTCAACCTCTATGCCTCTCAGACCCTCCCTAATTTTCAGACCCAGTATGCCCTTCCTACTCCAGACCTACTTACCCAGATCTTACTACCCCAGACCTTCCTTCCTACCTTCCTAGATTCCCAGATCCCATTCACCCCCAGGCACAACTCCCCCCCCCTCCCATCCCCATTCACCCCCAGACACCCCCAGACCCCCAGAGAAAGGGTGAACTCTGGTACCAGAGTTTCCAGGAAGTTTCCCAAGGTTTGCTACACCAATGCTGATGGGGTATCTAATAAAGCAGAAGAGATAAAAGAAAGAGTTAGTGAGGCAGATCCTGACATAATTACAATAGTGGAAACTAAATGGCATGATCTCGGATGCAATCTTTCCAGAGGGCTATCAGGTGATAAGAAAAGAGAGGACACAGAGACAGGAAGGGGAAGTGGCACTCCAAATAAAGAGGAAATGGAAGGTTTGAAGACCTGAGAAATCGGGGTACCAATGAGAGCCCAAGCTCCATACATGGAACTCTGACAGCAGATGGGAGGAAGATTGTGATCTTGGTAATCTACAATCCCCCACCAAACAGTAGAAGACCCAGGCAGGAGTATGATGACAACAACAAGGCATGCATAGATGAACTGCAGAAGGCAGCAACATTAGCTCACAGAATGAGAGCGATACTGCTGGTCATGGGGGGACCTAAATCATGGAGAGGTAAATTGGGAATCAAGGAATCCCCATGGAGGGGACGAAACGTGGGAAGCAAAGTTAGTAGATGTTATAGACAGGAAATTCCTAACGCAACATGTGAAGGAAGACACAAGAGAAAGAGGAGGGAATACTCCGAGCCTATTAGACCTGATTTTCACCCAGAACATAGAGGACATCGAGAATTTAGAACATGGAATACCTCTAGGGACCAGTGACCATTGTGTCCTAGTCTTTGACTACATGATGGAATTCAAACTTGTGCCCATGAGACAAGAGGTCTGGGAAAGAAGAGTTGACTACAGGAAAGGGGACTACATGAGGATAAGGGACTATGTGGGAGAAGTGCAGTGGGAGGAAGACATTAGAGAAAAAACAGTCCAAGATATGATGGACCTAGTCACACGGAAATGCCTGCAGGTCGAAGAGAGATATATACCAACAGTAAAGGAAAAAAGTAAGAGGGAATATAATAACCCATGGTTTAATAGACAGTGTCAGGAAGCAAAAATAAGAAGCAGGCGGGAGTGGAGGAAGTACAGAAGAGAAATGACAGAGGACAACAGGATCAGATGCAACAGAGCTGGGAACGATTATATTAACATATGAAGAGCATCGGAAAGAAATTATGAGAACGATATTGTGATCAAAGCAAAAAAGCAACCTAAATTACTACACTGCCATATAAGAAGAAAAATGTCGGTGATCGACCAAGTGACAAGACTAAGGAAGACAGAGGGGGCAAATACAAAAAGCGACAAGGAAATCTGCGAGGCGCTGAATGCCAGTTCCCATGGAGTGTTCACAACCTAGCCTGAGCAGCTTCCATTGTTAGAAGAGATTATCCTAGTTGAACTACTATCAGATATAGAGGTGACAGCAGAGGAGGTACTGAAACAGTTGACAACACTGGATGCAACTAAAGTGGTTGGACCAGACAAAGTATCACCGTTGATACTAAAAGATGCAGCGCAGGCCCTCAGCGTGCCTCTGGCAAGGATCTTTAATGAATCACTTATGTCGGGAGATTTGCCCAATTGCTAGAAGAGGGCAAATGTTGTACTGATTTTCAAGAAGGGTGATAGGGAGGAGACACTTAACTATAGACCCCGTATCACTGACAAGCATCTCCAGTAAAATACTTGAAAGAATAATTAGACTAAGACTGGTTGCACAACTGGAGAACATTAGGTTTGTAAACAAACATCAACATGGGTTCTGGAAAAGGAAATCTTGCCAAACAATCCCTTTGGAATTCTATGATAAAATAACGAGGATAAGACAGGACAGAGATGGTTGGGCAGACTGCATATTTCTGGACTTCCAAAAATACCTTTGATACAGTACCGCACATGAGACTGCTATTCAAACTCGAGAGGCAGGCAGGGGTGGGGGGAAAGGTCCTAGCATGGATAAGGAACTTCCTACCAGGAAAGAGCCAGAGAGTTACGGTAAGGGGCGAGAAGTCGGACTGGCGAACAATAACGAGCGGAGTACCACAAGGATCGGTGCTGGGACCAATTATATTTCTAATATACGTTAACGATATGTTTACAGGAGTAGAATTCTACATGTCGATGTTCGCGGATGGCACAAAGTTGATGAGAAGAGTTGTGACAGATGAGGATTTGTAGGATCCTCCAAGAGGACTTGAACAGGTTGCAGAGATGGTCAGAGAAATGGCTACTTGAGTTCAACTCGAGCAAATGTAAAGTTATGGAAATGGGACTATGTAATAGGAGACCAAAGGGACAGTACACAATGAAGGGGAACAGCCTACCTGTGACGACGCGTGAAAGAGATCTGGGCATGGACGTTACACCTAATCTATCTCCTGAGGCACATATAAATAGGATATCGGCAGCAGCGTACTCTACACTGGCAAAAGTTAGAACATCATTTCTATTTCCTGTTCGTCTTGTCCTCTTCACTACTTTGGTGAAACTGGTCGTACCTCCTTGCTCAGAAACCTGAGCAAGGAGGCATTTAGGGCGCTTTACACTGCCTACGTGAGGCCAGTCTTGGAGTATGCCGCCCCATCATGGAGTCCCCTCCTGAAGAAACACATAAGGAAAGTGGAAAAGGTTCAGAAGTTTGCAACGAGACTCGTCCCAGCGTTACGAGGGATGGGGTATGAAGAGGGCTTGAAGGAACTGAGCCTTACAACACTAGAAAAAAGAAGGGAGAGAGGGGGATATGATAGGAACGTATTAAATACTCAGGGGGATTGACAGAGTGGACATAGATGAAATGTTCACACGAAATAGTAAGTGAACGAGGGGACATGTTTGGAAGCTGGAAAATCAGATGAGTCACAGAGATGTTAGGAAGTTTTCTTTTAGCGTGAGAGTAGTGGACAAATGGAATGCACTTAAGGAACAGGTTGTGGAAGCAATCTCTATTCATAATTTTAAAACTAGGTACGATAGGGAAATAGGACCATAGTCATTGCTGTAAACAACCGATGGCTCGAAAGGCGGGATCCAAGGGTCAATGTTCGATCCTGCAGACACAACTAGGTGAGTACACACACACACACAATAAATCATATCTCGTCTCAGTCGGTCGTTTCAAACAACAAAAAATTATTATTTGTGTCCAAACTTAATCCTGATGTGAATTGAAAACTAAAAATCCAATTTTAGGGTTTTAACTCTGATTATTCCTCTTTTGTGTGTGTCCCTCTTTTGTGTGCGCACCTCTTTTGTGCACGTATCTCTTTTGTGTGTTCCTCTTGTGTGTGTGTGTGTGTCCCTCGTTTGTGTGCGCACCTCTTTTGTGCACGTATCTCTTTTGTGTGTGTGTACCTCTTTTGTGTGTGTGTACCTCTTTTGTGTGTGTACCTCTTTTGTGTGTGTACCTCTTTTATTTGTGTACTTCTTTTGTGTGTGTACCTCTTTTTTGTGCGTACCCCTTTTGTGTGTGTACCTCTTTAGTATGTGTGTGTGTGTACCTCTTTTGTGTTGACTAAACCACACACAAGAAACTGAAGAGACGACGACGTATCGGTTCGTCTTGAACAATTATTAAGTCGAGTGTAAAGAAACGAGAAAGGCATAAGTAAGGCAAGAAAAAGGTGAAGAGGAGGAAATCTTGGAGGAACTTAAAAGGGATAATTAAGAGGAGCAAATGGGAACGAAAGAGATAGTAAAATAAAAAGAAATAGAAAGAAATAAAGAAAGAATAGGCTTATGTTAGATCACGTTTGTTAGAAAGGTTAGAACATTTGAGAAGAGTTCTACTGTGAAAGGGAAGAGTCAACAGCAACAAAGCCAGGACTCAGATTCATGTTGGGAAGGTTGTGTATCAGAGCAAAGGTGACAAGACGGCGTCTGTGTAGAGTAGAGGCAGGAAAAAAAAAGGACCAGTCAGTAGGACGACCATTGTCCCTCACATGGCAGAAGAGAGCATTGTTAGTGTCTGCAGATTTAACACTTCTCTTGTGTTCTTTAAGTCTGTCATTCAGTGTGCGGCCAGTTTCGCCAAAGTATTGGAGAGGACAAGACGAACAGGAAATAGAGTAGACACCAGCAGCATTAGAAGCAGGAGGTGCAGTGTGAACTAGATTGCTACGAAGTGTGTTAGTTTGTCGAAAGGCGAGCTTTATCTCAAGAGGACGAAAGGTATTAGTGAGAGTTTTGAGTTCAGATATGAAGGGAAGGCATAGTACAGTGCTACAAGTGTTAGAAGCAGGTGTGGGATGAAAGCAATTTCGTTTAGCTTGAGAAAAGGCGCAGTTGATAAAATGCAAAGGGTAACCAAGGCGAGAGAAAGATTTGTAGACGAGGGCAATTTCAGAATCCAGAAACTGAGGGACGCTGATGCGTAGAGCGCGGAGGAATAGAGAGACGAGGACACTTTTCTTGACACAAGGAGGATGGTAGGAAAAGAAGTGAATGTACATGCCACTGTGCATGGGTTTACATAAGAACATAAGAACAAAGGCAACTGCAGAAGGCCTATTGGCCCATACGAGGCAGCTCCTATTTATAACCACCCAATCCCACTCATATACTTGTCCAACCCGCGCTTGAAACAATCGAGGGACCCCACCTCCAGCACGTTACGCGGTAATTGGTTTCACAAATCAACAACCCTGTTACTGAACCAGTATTTACCCAAGTCTTTCCTAAATCTAAACATATCCAATTTATACCCATTGTTTCGTGTTCTGTCTTGTGTTGATACTTTTAATACCCTATTAATATCCCCTTTGTTATGTCCATTCACCCACTTGTAAACCTCTATCATGTGCAGGCGATGAGTCACAATAACGTGGCTGAAGTATGATGACCAGACCACACACTAGAAATTGAAGAGACGACGACGTTTCGGTCCGTCCTGGACCATTCTCAAGTCGATTGTCATGTCACCCCTTTCCAGTGAATGCAACTTAAGCTTTGTTAATCTTTCTTCATATGAAAGATTTCTAATTTGGGGAATTAACTTAGTCATCCTACGCTGGACACGTTCAAGTGAATTTATATCCATTCTATAATATGGCGACCAAAACTGAACTGCATAATCTAAATGGGGCCTAACTAGAGCAAGATATAGCTTGAGAACCACACCAGGTGTCTTGTTACTAACGCTGCGATTAATAAATCCAAGTGTCCGATTTGCCTTATTACGAACATTTATGCATTGATCCTTTTGTTTTAAATTCTTACTAATCATAACTCCCAGATCCCTTTCGCAATCCGACTTCGCAATCTCAACACCATCTAGCTCGTATCTTGTACATAAGAACTATGTACAAGATTACGGTAGACAGAGAAAGAGAACCCGGACACAGTGCTGTGAACGTGAACGTCAAGAAAAGGAAGGAGGGAATTAGATTCCCATTCAACTTTGAAATGGATAGAAGGAGCCAGAGTGTTAAGAGAGGCGAGGAAAGGCTGGAAAAGACTAAGGTCATGAGGCCATAAGGCAAAAATGTCATCAACATAGCGAAGCCAGAGAGAGGGACGAGTATCAATAGAAGGAAGAAGAACGGTTTCGAAGTATTCCAAATAGAGAGTGGCAAGAACAGGGGAGAGAGGGGAACCCATAGCCACACCGAAAGTTTGAGTGTAATATTTACCGTTGAAAGAGAAGGAGTTAGTCAACACTGTCTGATGAGTTCGAGGAAGACGTCAGTGGGAAGCGGGAGAGGAAGGAGGCCTTCAGACGCCTTCTGTCTAAAGAAAGAGAGAACGTCCTCAAGTAGAACATTAGTAAACAGAGTCGACATCAAGACTAAGCATCTTACAAGAGGGTTGCAGGCGCAGTCTATCTATGAAGTCTTGAGAGTGACGAAGGTGGGCAGGGGAAAAAGTGCCAAGGTAAGGCGTCAGGGTTTTAGCGAGCCAGGAGGCAAGAGGATAGCTGACAGAGCCCCGTGAAGAAATGATAGTGTAACATAAGAACATAAGAACATAAGAACAAAGGTAACTGCAGAAGGCCTATTGGCCCATACGAGGCAGCTCCTATTCTATAACCACCCAATCCCACTCATATACTTGTCCAACCCGTGCTTGAAACAATCGAGGGACCCCACCTCCACAATGTTACGCGGCAATTGGTTCCACAAATCAACAACCCTGTTACTGAACCAGTATTTACCCAAGTCTTTCCTAAATCTAAACTTATCCAATTTATATCCATTGTTTCTTGTTCTGTCCTGTGTTGATACTTTTAATACCCTATTAATATCCCCCCGGTTATGTCCATTCATCCACTTGTAAACCTCTATCATGTCACCCCTAACTCTTCGCCTTTCCAGTGAATGCAACTTAAGCTTTGTTAATCTTTCTTCATATGAAAGATTTCTAATTTGGGGAATTAACTTAGTCATCCTACGCTGGACACGTTCAAGTGAATTTATATCCATTCTATAATATGGCGACCAAAACTGAACTGCATAATCTAAATGAACCAGGGATGTAAATCTAAATGTAACGGGATGGTGGGGGAAATAGCTCTATCTTGTCCATTATTCCACCCCTAGTTTACTATTCTAAAGGGGGAGTGGGGGAAATAGCTCTCTTTTGTCCATTATCCCACCCCCCCTGTTAGCTAATCTAAAGGGGGTTTAATCTAATCCTAATCTAGTTAATCCTAATGTAAAGGACTCTGGGGGTTAGCTCCCCCCAGAGTCCCTACTGCAGCCTCTCTAATTCAACACCTTGTGACCTAGGTATTTGATTACCTAGGTATCAAGACCACAAGGCATTGTAACCTGATCAGCTACCCGCGACTCTAGAGAACTCTAAAGCAATTCACGGCCACGAACGAATCAAAGAAACGAAAGGAAAGAGATGACTAATGAAGAAATTAGTGAGGGTTTGGGGTGAGGGAGGAGGGAGGACTAGGCGGGAGGAGTGTGGTCAGGTGAAAGGGAGAGTGGGAGAGAGGGTACGGAGATGAATAGGAAGTAGTGGTAGAGGTAGAATGGTAGATAGGTAGAAGTAGAAAAGTAGATAGTAGAAGGTAGATTGCCACCATCCATTCAAGACCATTATATACAAGACAAGGAATGGAACTTGTCGGTATCACAAAATTCTCTAAGATGTACCAACAGGTCATTTATTTATTTATTTATTTATTTATTTATTTATTTATTTATTTATTTATTTATATATATACAAGAAGGTACATTGGGTTTGTGAGAATACATTGGATAGTACAGTATTTACATTCTTGTAAAGCCACTAGTACGCGCAGCGTTTCGGGCAGGTCCTTAATCTAGCAGATAATTTTAAGTGGGTAATTTCTATCAGAATTGATAAATGATAAAGATACATTACAAGAGAAAAATGAGATGAGAGAGATAAGTAAGTATATTAAAGCACATTGTTATATTAAATCTCTGATTGATTACATTGACAGCTTGATTAGTAATTTAAACAAGATTAATAGACACCATACAGGAGATTGACAGCACTTATAAGACAGCAATGATCACAATGGTAAAGATGTTCAGATTGGGTACATAAAGATTGGGAGACTGGGTAGCTGTTACGAATCTCACTAGGATTCTGACATTACTCTTGATTCTCATATATCTTTTTTATCTTATTCTATAATTAATTTTGCATCCAGTTGTATGATATAAGATTTTGTATATTATATATTATAGCATGCTGTAGTGTGCCTGAGTTGCATTATATTGTATGAGGCTTTTGGGTTAGATTTCTCAGGTAGTTTCTCCGTGTAGACGGTTGACCATATTCGGATGTGGCCAGTGTGGGAACATTGTTGTCAATTGAGTGTTTATAGTTTTACCTTGATTAATTCCCATATTTGGTTGCCGTTATTTTGTATGGAATGTTGTACCAGTGTTTGCTACTCTATAGATTGATAATGTTTTGAATATTGGTGCTGCATTTGTTTATTAGAATTTCTCCAATGTTTATGTGGACGTTTAGTTGATTTTTTGGTAGACGCTTGGTCTGCGTACCAAGGCGTGGGCAGAGGCGTGGCAGCTGTTGTCGAGAGATGTGTTGTTAAGTTAAGTCAGTTGTCACTTTTATTTTTAGTTCCTTTAAAGTAATTTCCCTAGTTAGATGATATTGTATATATCTCTCTAATTAATCCATGTTTTGGTGATAGTGCTCATGTCTCAATAAGGAGGTTATTCTATGATTTGCATGCTGAAGAATATTTCTGGGTATTTATTTATACATTTTGTGACGGTAAAGCGTTGGTGTTCGACTGTTTCAAAAGATAGGGGCAGGGCCTCGTCACATTAAAGAAAAAAAGAGAAAAAGCTGGAACTTTCGTCTGTGGTAAGGTAATGGGAAGACACAAAACACAAGTAAATTTAACAATGAAATTTTAATTACGTTAGAAAAACAGACATAAATAAAATTAAGTATAAAATATAACAGACAAGTCAACAAACAAAATAATAAGAATAATCACTGGCAAATGAAAAGTTACGTTAAGATAAGTGAGTTACAGTGATAGCAAAATAAATAATAATAATGGAGCTGGAATATTGGCTTCGAGCTGCCACCTCCCTTAGTACACGAAAGCCAAGGCTTAGTCTACCAATGAGAGATGTCAACTGCAAGGAGCACTGGGATATTCTGCCTTCTCTGGGCCGCTGCAGCCCAGACATCAACTTGTGGCGGAGGGTGGAGGGCAGGTGCGACGGGACACCAGCCAATCAGCGACAGGCAGACGATGGACAAGCAGTTTGCCGGTTACGGTGGCAGGGCGAGCAGGTGTGCCGGTGTGCTGGATACGTTTTGCTCTCTGGGCAAAACGTTTTGGAGATACTTGCTGGATATATCTTCTATATTATCTGTTGTTGTAACGTACTTTGAAGGGAAGAGCAGGCTCAATCTCTCTTGAAAGAGATTATCGTCACAATTTAAATATTGTTATGTTTGTCCCCCTTAGCATAAATATATTGTTCTCCATTTTATGCAGTGATGTATTTATACCCCTAGACAAAAGTTGGCAAGGCCGAGTTATCATTTTCTTTACACTGCGAGGAGAAGAACCTTATTTAGTCTCAAGGGTGGTAACAGTAGCAAAAGATACAGATAAACAAGATTTATAAACACCATACAGCAGATTGGCAGCACATATAAGAAGACAGCAATGATCACAATGGTAAAGATGTTCAAATTGGGAACATAAAGGTTGGGAGATTGGGTAGCAATAGATACAGTGCAATTTTAAGGCAAAAAGTGAAAAACTATGAAGATGAAATTAGGTACTTTTTAGTGTTGATTTTGAATGATGTAAAAGTTGGACAGCTTTTCAATTCAGTAGGGAGTGAGTTCCATAAACTGGGTCCCTTTATTTGCATAGAGTGTTTACACAGATTAAGTTTAACTCTGGGGATATCAAAGAGATATTTATTTCTGGTGTGGTGATAATGGGTCCTATTACATCTGTCCAGGAAGAGTTTCAGAGCAGGATTTGCATTTAAGAACAGGGTTTTGTAAATGTAGTTGACACAAGAGAATTTATGGAGTGAGATTATGTTTAGCATGTTTAGGGAGTTAAACAAGGGGGCTGTGTGTTGTCTGAAAGCAGAATTTGATATTATTCTGATAGCAGATTTTTGCTGGGTGATGATGGACTTGAGGTGGTTTGCAGTGGTTAAACCCCATGCACAGACACCATAGTTGAGATAGGGATAGATTAGTGCATAATATAGAGAGATGAGAGCAGAGTTAGGTACATAATATTTGATTTTGGAGAGTATACCAACTGTTTTAGAGACTTTCTTAGTTATGTATTGTATGTGGGTACTGAAGTTGAGTCTCTTGTCTAGGAATAGGCCAAGAAACTTTCCATCATTTTTATTGCTAATGTTTACATTGTCTATATGAAGCTGAATTGCATTTGTAGATTTGCTTCCAAATAGGATGTAGTAGGTCTTTTCTATGTTAAGTATTAGTTTGTTGGATGACATCCATAAGTGGACTTTTTTTAGTTCATTATTAACAACATCATTTAGTGTATGTGGGTTGGGGTTGGAGTAAATGAGGGTAGTATCATCAGCAAACAAAATAGGTTTCAGAATGTTAGAGACATTAGGCAGATCATTGATGTATATAAGAAATAGAAGAGGTTATTATCATGATTTAGCTGTAATCGTATTCCAGGCAAGATTATGTTAGTCACTAACTCTAGAGTACTCTACACTCTAGTTTGCATATATCAGTAACTCCAAGAACTCGGCAACACAATTAAAGTCAAATTAAAAGTAAGTGACTCAATTATTTATTTAGCATGAAAAATATCAGAATTCAAGCAAACGAACTGAAGGTTCATTATTTAATGTACAAAGTGAGTCACTACACCACAATTCGAGACCACTACAGCCGTCTGCCCCCTGATAGTCGCACAACACTTGTAAACACGAATACGTCACCTTTCATGTTCAACTCATCAAGTGTCTGCCTATAGCTGGATAGAGAGAGAGGGGGGACTGTAGTTGACAGAGACTGTCCCGCCCCGTCTGGCTGACAGCCTCTCGGTTCTGCTCTGCTGGCTGTTCTCCTGTCTTCTGTCTCTTTTCGTCTATCTCTCTCGAGTGTACAGTACCCTGGGTATATATTGGGGACCAACTAGCTAACTCCGCCTCCACCCCAGGTACTCTACCAAGCCACACCTTAAATTGGCGGCATGTTAGAAGGTCACTTCCGGCTAGCCGCCTGCAATTATGATATTAGCAGAGAACAGGTCAACTTCCCGCGACCTGACCTTGGTCACTTGGTGGTCATTAACACTTGAGGTGAGAGTGTTTTAATTACTAGGGGCCGCCAGCCTGGTGCCTCTCGAAATCTTGTCAATGACTTTTGTACTCTGTATATATTAAATACAAAACACCTTTACGGTGTTACAATAGGACGAAGAGGAACACCAGGTTTATGAGTCTAAGGTAGACCATAGAAATAAGGAAGAGAAGGGCAGATGACACGGTACCTCTTCTGTGTGTTGTTACGAACCCCCATGTACCTTAATGATGAGGGTCCGCCCCCTCACTGAGAGGTATTCCCCACTTGACTATACTGACCAGTCAGGGGAAGGAATTACTATATGAAACCGTCATTAAATGTGGAGACTTATGTGGACGTCATTAAATGTGGATTATCTCCTCCGCCGAAGAGGAGATAAGTCACGGACGAGCATCTTTAAGATAACTTGGAGGTGAGATACAGGTGCGAAAACGTGTGTAGAAATGACATCATCGCGGGAGCATGTCGTGGACTATGGTCTGATAACATCACTTGTAGTGTGAGGGTCTGATGACATCACTTGTGGTGTGAGGGTCTGATGACATCACTAGTGGTGTGAGGGTCTGATGACATCACTAGTGGTGTGAGGGTCTGATGACATCACTTGTGGTGTGAGGGTCTGATGACATCACTTGTGGTGTGAGGGTCTGATGACATCACTTGTGGTGTGAGGGTCTGATGACATCACTTGTGGGGTGAGGGTCTGATGACATCACTCGTAGTATGAGGGTCTTAAGACTTCACTTGTGGTGTCAAGTGTGTGGTCTGGTCAACATATTAAGCCACGTTATTGTGATTCCTCGTCTGCAAGTGAGAGAAATAATTGCAGGCCAAACGCCATCATAAAGAAAAAATGGGGAACTAGAAGGTCGCCCTAAGACAAGAAGAGAGAGCGAGTAAGTCATTGTTGCTCAATTAGGGTGTGAGCACATGACGATAGGCCAGTTCCCAGCCGAATCACCATATGTATGACGCTGAGCCCTTTCACCATATTTAAGATCATTACTGTGTGACTCTCCAGTGTGTGTGTGCTCGGCTGGTGCTCTGGTGTTAGTAGTGGTGGTGGTGGTGAAGAGTAGAGAGATAGTCAGTTTTATTATATTTTATCAGGGACCCCTGATAGTGTACCTCTTGTGTGTCTGTACCTCTTGTGTGTGTGAACATCTTTTGTGTGTGTACCTCTTTTGTGTGTGTACCTCTTTTGTGTGTGTACCTCTTTTGTGTGTGTACCTCTTTTGTGTGTGTACCTCTTATGTGTGTGTACCTCTTTTGTGTGTGTGTAGCTCTTTTGTGTGTGTGTAACTGGCTTGTGTGTGTACCAACCGCCGTGTCGCTCCGGTTAGTACAACCTTTTCAACTCTCTCTCGCCAAAATTAATTACATTTCTCAAGTTCAATACTGCACTCCTTACAAGCTGAATAGTTCTTGTCAATATCCATTTAACCAAAGGTCCCAAGTACACACTACTCATGCTGATAATAACATGCACTCAAGGCTGCTAACTCCACACACTCAAGGATACCATCCACACACACTCAAGGCTGCCAACAACACACACACTCAAGGCTGCCAACAACATACACACTCAAGGCTGCCAACAACACACACACTCAAGGCTGCCAACCTTACACATAGTTAAGGCTGCCAACCTTACACATAGTTAAGGCTGCCAACCTTACACATAGTTAAGGCTGCCAACCTTACACATAGTTAAGGCTGCCAACCTTACACATAGTTAAGGCTGCCAACCTTACACATAGTTAAGGCTGCCAACCTTACACATAGTTAAGGCTGCCAACCTTACACATAGTTAAGGCTGCCAACCTTACACATAGTTAAGGCTGCCAAGCTTACACATTGTTAAGGCTGCCAACCTTACACATAGTTAAGGCTGCCAACCTTACACATACTTAAGGCTGCCAACCTTACACATACTTAAGGCTGCCAACCTTACACATACTTAAGGCTGCCAACCTTACACATACTTAAGGCTGCCAACCTTACACATACTTAAGGCTGCCAACCTTACACATACTTAAGGCTGCCAACCTTACACATAGCTAAGGCTGCCAACCTTACACATACTTAAGGCTGCCAACCTTACACATACTTAAGGCTGCCAACCTTACACATACTTAAGGCTGCCAACCTTGTGGGGAAATTCTTTCAACATATAAACTACGATGATCATAAATTAATTAATAATCTAAATGAATATTAGAGGAGTGGACTATATAAATTTTAAGAGTTAGTTGGATTATTTCCACTTCACGCTACTTGTGGGAACCGACCTGTGAGATTTATATTTATTTAATTTATATGAATTTATATTTACGTTAATTTATATACTTCGATAGCAATTTGTATAATGATAAGTGGACTGTATTTCTGCAATAATCTCATAATCTCACAAATCGATCCTCTACACATTAGGGGGGTTTATATTTATATATATGCAGCCAATCAAACTACAGTAATAGCTACATACATTGATGAGGTTCCTTATCTTATAGTACAGCAGGTTAGTCCACCAGGTATAACTAGGGTGTAGACACCAAATTATCCTCTTTGAGGCAGCTTCCATCACCCAGTAACTGGTGCACAAATCTTGCATCCTCGTCTTGACCTGTCAAAAGTGCGCTAGCTGTGAAGCCAGAATCCTATATATGACAAGTATATCAGAGAAAACAGTACATGGAACATGAAGACCTGGCTTAATTACCTTTAGTTTGAGGCTTCCATGTGATCTAACCGGGTCACCCTATATCCTGACATTAATGGCCATAAATGAATGATAAACGGGTTTCGGATAGACTTAACTTGAATTGTAGACATCGTGTTGACAATGGTACCTTTGGTTTCCATAACACTACGTCCAAGTAAAACCAACAGGAGCCGAACTCGCTCCCGTGTGAGCCCCTGGTCTCGTCTCAATGGCTGTTTAACACTCCATACTATTGACGTCTGGCCGACATTGTCCAGATATGATAGGAGCTGGTTTGCTCCACACGTCTCGGAGGTGACACAACAATGCTGCCCTCCTTCCCCACTCTGACGCCTGGCCTACTTTGTCCAGATTTCAGAAAGTGATAGAAGGGTCACATTTACTCTACTTTAATATTGATAATTAAGTTAATTTATATAAGATGTTTTTATGATGGTAAAGTCCAAAGACTAATGTATTTAAGAACAATTCCCAGCAGAATAGCTGGTGAATTATAATAGTATGTGGTGATGATATCCCGTTTTCTATAGATGGTAATTCCACTACAAGTTACGTTTTCTATGGGTAACTTGTTTATACAACACAGCTATTATCTGTATGATTATTAAATGGTGTCGGATTTTCCGACATAATTCCCCAGGGGGCTGCTCACGGGTCGAAGTCCTGTTTAGAACAGACGAACACCGATACTCCTCCTTCGAATTATTACATTAATTTGATGTTAGTAGTTAGTAATCACACATTTGTGTGTCTGTTCGTACAGGACGGATGTCCCGTACTAGAGTTGTAGGGGTTAGAAGTCTAATGCGATTTCATTTCCCTGTCAACTCTTGAAAGGCTAATATTCAAGCCTTATACATATTATTTAACCCAGAAGACTGAATGTGATCAAGTACTACAGTCAAGTATGATTCAGGGACTGCAGTGAGATCAGTGACATTAGATATAACTTGAAGTTTCTTCAGGTAACTGGTCACTGATATATAAACACTGAGGCCCATGGAATACATCTTGATTAAATAATAAATGTATCAAATCAGTCATCAAATTTATTGGGGTTTAATTTAGTTAATTGATTCAGAAGATTGAATAGCTCATCATTAAAGTAAAGTATGGTTCTGAGACTGCAGTGGGTTCAGTGACATTGGTCGCAGTGACTTGTAGCTGTTTAAGCTACTGTTCACTGATTTGCCACTGAGGCCTCACGAACTCATCTCCAGCTTTAAATGATGATACTAACATCAACCTCTGTTGGTATAGTCAGCTGTAATCTCCTTAGTATAATGCTACTGGAGAAATATAATCAGCTGACAAATTTAGATTTCTACTAGTATTGTTTATCTGCAGGCATAGGTCTCCTCAGGCTTGATACTGGGCCTGAGAGTAATTTACCTCCTTCAGAGTTTAACATGGTTATACCCTGATATTTAGTAGGGCTACCGATGAATCGATGACAATAGTCTGTCCCTACAAGGAGACCGAAGTCGGTGAGGTGATCAGACTTAATATTATCTGCCAATTTTATTCCTCTATTTCTCAGGAATTTGGCTGTTGCTCTCAGACCTTGAACTTGTAGGTCTACTGGTATTTTGTCCACCACAATGGCTTGTACTCGACAGACGTACCTGCCTAAACGTACTGATGGTTGTACCACCTGGTAGACTTGAGGTCCTGCATCTGTTACAAACCCTGAGATGTTGAATGACATCTGGGCTACAGGCCTTAATTGTAATTCATCTGCCAACTTTTTAGTGATATATGTTCTCTGGGATCCTTGGTCAAACAACCCACGGGTATGGACCTTGGCCCTCTTATTCAGGATGGTAATTTGGGCAGTAGGCAAAGTCGTATTACCTTTAGACTTTGCCGATTGGACACTCTTTGTTTGTTGCACCTTGCAGTACTGTACTGTGGTGGGAATGCTATCTTCCACCTTAGGTCTTGAATACGTTAATTTCGTATATTTGCACAGTGCTGCATGGTGCTGACCTTTGTTACACCTATTACAAGGGTGTAATTGGGTATCACAATCCTTGATGTTATGTTTCCTGAGGCACCTCGTGCAATGTTGCAAATCTTTGAGTCGCTCAACACGGGCGTCACTATCAGGAAAATTAGAGCAGTGGTACATTGAATGTTTCTCATTGCAGAACAAACATGTTCCATAGTTTCCAGTACCCTTTGGTGTCACGTTCTTGGGTGACACAGTAACTATAGGCTTGGAGGGTCCCACTGCATATACGCCCACACTGCTACTGTTCCACTTTGGTGTTGAATTATATTGTCTAGATTGATTTGGAGTACCTTTGGTACTCTGTGGTTTACTATTATTGGTTTCTGAGGGTTTACTTGGTGGTTTTAATTTGTCATGTGTTCGTAATTGATGAACTACTGACTTTAAACCTTCAGATATTTCATTCATGGATAAGATGCTTTTATTGTAATGAGCACTCATTTGTCTCAATATGTCCCTAGGTATTTTCTCCTGGACAATTATTTTCAAGACCCACTCAGCCCCGTTTGTATCTGCTGTCAGGCTGAGGGCATTGATCAATGATTCTACCTCCAGCTTGAAGACTTGGAGTGAATCAGCTGAAGCCTCCGGTGGGGGCAAATGCAACAGCTCATGAACTAAATGTGATGTTCTTACTTCTGGATCAGCATAATTATCCTTGAGGAGTTTTACTGCCAGATCATAGCCGTCATTAGTTAATCTCAGATGGGATACTACTGTTTTAGCCTCACCTGATAATTGGCCTTGCAAATAAGAGAATTTACTACTCTTTGGTAAAGATTGTTTTGAGTCTACAAGGTCAACGAATTTGTTCCAAAATTCGTCCCAATCTTCCTCATCTTTTCCTGAGAAAGTGGGTAAATTAATTGGAGGGAGTCGAGCTTCTGCTTGACACGTATTAGATGCAACTGTTGTTGTTGTTGCTATTGTTGTTGCCTTGTTCTGGGCAATTAATTTGACATAAGGCTGTAACGTGGCCTGAGTGTGGTCTTCATAATTCGCAAGATCAACCATAATGTCGTCTATTTCTGTTTCTGATAAATTGGTGTTGGCAAGTTCAGCCACATATGTTGCTATTTGACATTTGATTTGCTCAAATTTACCTGCAGCTGCTTGATAATAGCTTTCCAGGTCAGCATAATCAACTTGAGATTGTTGTGACAAATCTTCACATTTCTTGATCTGTCTTGTTAAGTGGCCTTTAAGACCTGCAAGGGTTCTTTTCATTCTCCCTGCATTATCCATACTGGCTCGTTGGTGAAGCCTTGTGGGGCTTGTACTTGGGCTGCTCATAATACTGAACAAACACTAATGGTAGCCTAGGGTAAATTCTGAACTCACTAGGCAATAATCCTACCTCTACTAGAGGTTAGCACTTAAAATTAATACACATTATATATATACAATCATACACACTAATGATTTGAGTGATAAACCAGTGTCACTGGAAGTACCTTTAGGTTAGCTCTTCTATATCACCCTAGGATGGAAGAGACACTAATTAATCACTCAAAGGTGTAATGATCATAAGTAAATTATTATATATACAACTCAACTCGAGTTGATAAAAATTACACCCAAAATAGGGTCTGCACCATTCATTAATGGTGTTAGGTTGTTCAATATAGTACAACTGACTATGGTAATAATGGGACTAGGATGAGCAATAATAGTTCAACTAGTCAATGGTAAATATCCTACCCTGTTGTGGGTTGGCAATTAGTAAATATTATACTGTGATCACTAGTGCAATATATATTAAATAATTCTCTATTTTGGAGAAATAATATACACAATTATTGATAATAGCCTCTTAATTAGCCTCTATGAAACTTCTAATATTATCAAGAAGTATTAAATATTATTAGTGACCTCGCGAAATAAACTCCACAAAATTCGTAGATAATCTCTCGCGAAATGTAACACCACGAAATCCGTGAACAATCTCGCGAAGACACAGTCACTAATTTGGCTGGATTCTATATTAGCGCTGTCATTTCACGAAATAACACGCCACCAAATATCTGTGGGTGTGCATGAAACCGCTGACGAAGCTGAACTGGGCTGAGGGAGGCTCCTGAGCTCCCTCGAGGCTACGCTGCCGTCTTGACTGCTGGCTTTGTTTAAATAACACTGCACTAGTATATTTAATGAATCCACTGGTTAACTGGTTCATCCGGTACTAAGATGACCAAATGTGGGTTCAAAGGATCAAATAATCCGTCATCCGGTTCGAAGATGACCAAATAATGTGGGAACCGACCTGTGAGATTTATATTTATTTAATTTATATGAATTTATATTTACGTTAATTTATATACTTCGATAGCAATTTGTATAATGATAAGTGGACTGTATTTCTGCAATAATCTCATAATCTCACAAGTCGATCCTCTACACATTAGGGGGGTTTATATTTATATATATGCAGCCAATCAAACTACAGTAATAGCTACATACATTGATGAGGTTCCTTATCTTATAGTACAGCAGGTTAGTCCACCAGGTATAACTAGGGTGTAGACACCAAATTATCCTCTTTGAGGCAGCTTCCATCACCCAGTAACTGGTGCACAAATCTTGCATCCTCGTCTTGACCTGTCAAAAGTGCGCTAGCTGTGAAGCCAGAATCCTATATATGACAAGTATATCAGAGAAAACAGTACATGGAACATGAAGACCTGGCTTAATTACCTTTAGTTTGAGGCTTCCATGTGATCTAACCGGGTCACCCTATATCCTGACATTAATGGCCATAAATGAATGATAAACGGGTTTCGGATAGACTTAACTTGAATTGTAGACATCGTGTTGACAATGGTACCTTTGGTTTCCATAACACTACGTCCAAGTAAAACCAACAGGAGCCGAACTCGCTCCCGTGTGAGCCCCTGGTCTCGTCTCAATGGCTGTTTAACACTCCATACTATTGACGTCTGGCCGACATTGTCCAGATATGATAGGAGCTGGTTTGCTCCACACGTCTCGGAGGTGACACAACAATGCTGCCCTCCTTCCCCACTCTGACGCCTGGCCTACTTTGTCCAGATTTCAGAAAGTGATAGAAGGGTCACATTTACTCTACTTTAATATTGATAATTAAGTTAATTTATATAAGATGTTTTTATGATGGTAAAGTCCAAAGACTAATGTATTTAAGAACAATTCCCAGCAGAATAGCTGGTGAATTAAAATAGTATGTGGTGATGATATCCCGTTTTCTATAGATGGTAATTCCACTACAAGTTACGTTTTCTATGGGTAACTTGTTTATACAACACAGCTATTATCTGTATGATTATTAAATGGTGTCGGATTTTCCGACACTACTAGGAGGGTAGACTTAATAATGCTAAATCTACCTGATAATTTGATTATACATGGAAATTAAATTAGAATGAGTTCAGTGAATTAGTTAATAGATTATAGTACTAATGATTTATTATACAAAAACTTCAGCTTAGCTTAACTGAAGATTTCCTCCTGAACCAGCATTAACACGGGAGTAGATATCAGGTGGATTATGCAGTAAATGTTGACCTCGTGGTCACTGCGTCCTGTACTCAGCCCTGAACTCCAATGTGGTGAAACCGGTAGAATATTCTCTCACGTCGCCAATATATATCTATCGGGGAATTACAATATATCAACTGCAACAGCCTACTATATTATCATTATAACATAGGAAATGATACCTAATGAAAATGAGAGAGGCTTACTGGGGGTTTTAGATTTTCATGCCTCGTAACCCAGTTGGAACTCAAATGTTAAGGGCTCACAACAAAACAAACACTTAATACAACTAGGACACGTCCTTTAGTCCTTGGAGACTGCAGCAGCTTGAAACGAGGTACTCCGTTCAACGGCACAACTCTGCTGCTCAACTTGCAACTCCGAGGGGGCACAATTCTGCATTTATAAGCACAAATATGGCGTATATCTGGAGAGCACGGGAGTACATCCGCCCCTCACGCCTGGTGGTCAGCTACTGTCCGCGGTGGGTGGCGTGGCGTCCCCTTCTCATCACCTGATTAGTTACTACACCATTTTTCGGCGCAATTTCACGAATGAAAGGAGGTAAATGCTAATTTATATGTGAATTTATTCTTCTCAATTACTATGAACATTGCTTAAACTCTATCTAAGATAACAATCGCAAATGAAAGCAGATTGAAGACAGAGTTTCTGTCTGGTGCTAGGTAAAGGAATAGTCACCGCGAACATGTGGCGGCTGATGCAATCGTCTCTAGCATGTTCTAGGACTTCTATTAGTAGGGTTAGTTAGATTAGTATCTTGACACATATATTTTATCTTATTGTGTTAAGGTTAGTATTTGGGGAGTCGGAAAGTTCCAACAAACTTATACATACTTAAGGCTGCAAACCATACTCTCAAATTCACTCGGGTCGTTCATTAATCGACCACTAGTTGAAGTGTTTTTTATAGTTAGGTTAGGTTACAAAATATTCTGTCTGTGATCAGGGAAGGGAATTATCAGGAGAAAGCGCCAAGCCATTACGACTGTATAACACTTGAAAGGGGTCAGGATAAGGATTTGGGATGGGACGGGTGGAAAGGAATGGTGTCCATCCACTTGGTTGGTCAGTTACTGTTTGTAATAAAAATATGTTTGAACGGGGTTTGAACGTCGACCTGCAAGAAGCAAGACCGTCGCTCTACCGTTCTGTCCACGTGGTTAAGACTGTGATGTGATTGAAGCACGGAATTTTCCTCATAATGAGTCAGGATGACACTGAACAACACCATCACTCGGCGCCTCATGACTGGTTAAATACCTTACGTTTACCCAATCTTACTCCATAAAATATTATCTGCTCCCTTATTGGTCAAACCAGGTCACATGAGATGGTCACGGGGACGACGTAACCGTATAAACAGTCGCCAAAATGTATGTGAAAATAATGCAGTAATTCTTAGATTGACACGAATGACGTCGAGCACCAACTGAGGACAGCAGAGTGGGGGACCGGTCAGGTCCGGCTGATCCGCAGAGAGTGGAGGAGCGCCTACCTGCTGGAGGAACACCTACCTGCTGGAGGAGCGCCTACCTGCTGGAGGAGCGCCTACCTGCTGGAGGAGCACCTACCTGCTGGAGGAGCACCTACCTGCTGGAGGAGCACCTACCTGCTGGAGGAGCGCCTACCTGCTGGAGGAGCGCCTACCTGCTGGAGGAGCACCTACCTGCTGGAGGAGCACCTACCTGCTGGAGGAGCGCCTACCTGCTGGAGGAGCACCTACCTGCTGGAGGAGCGCCTACCTGCTGGAGGAGCACCTACCTGTTGGAGGAGCACCTACCTGCTGGAGGAGCACCTACCTGCTGGAGGAGCACCTACCTGCTGGAGGAGCACCTACCTGCTGGAGGAGCGCCTACCTGCTGGAGGAGCACCTACCTGCTGGAGGAGCGCCTACCTGCTGGAGGAGCACCTACCTACTGGAGGAGCACCTACCTGCTGGAGGAGCACCTACCTGCTGGAGGAGCGCCTACCTGCTGGAGGAGCGCCTAAATGCTGGAGGAGCACCTACCTGCTGGAGGAGCACCTACCTGCTGGAGGAGCGCCTACCTGCTGGAGGAGCGCCTACCTGCTGGAGTAGCGCCTACCTGCTGGAGGAGCGCCTACCTGCTGGAGGAGCACCTACCTGCTGGAGGAGCGCCTACCTGCTGGAGGAGCGCCTACCTGCTGGAGGAGCACCTACCTGCTGGAGGAGCGCCTACCTGCTGGAGGAGCACCTACCTGCTGGAGGAGCGCCTACCTGCTGGAGGAACACCTACCTGCTGGAGGAGCACCTACCTGCTGGAGGAGCGCCTACCTGCTGGAGGAGCACCTACCTGCTGGAGGAGCGCCTACCTGCTGGAGGAACACCTACCTGCTGGAGGAGTACAGTGTGTGTCAAGAACTAGCTGCCCTAGACTATATGAAGGGGAGTACAGTGTGTCAAGAACTAGCTGCCCTAGGCTATATGAAGGGAAGTACAGTGTGTGTCAAGAACTAGCTGCCCTAGGCTATATGAAGGGAAGTACAGTGTGTGTCAAGAACTAGCTGCCCTAGGCTATATGAAGGGAAGTACAGTGTGTGTCAAGAACTAGCTGCCCTAGGCTATATGAAGGGAAGTACAGTGTGTGTCAAGAACTAGCTGCCCTAGGCTATATGAAGGGAAGTACAGTGTGTGTCAAGAACTAGCTGCCCTAGGCTATATGAAGGGAAGTACAGTGTGTGTCAAGAACTAGCTGCCCTAGGCTATATGAAGGGAAGTACAGTGTGTGTCAAGAACTAGCTGCCCTAGGCTATATGAAGGGAAGTACAGTGTGTGTCAAGAACTAGCTGCCCTAGACTATATGAAGGGGAGTACAGTGTCACAATTTTCTCACCCAAGGATGGACGACTTAGCCAAAGTTGGGACGTTAAGAGGGGTCCGCTGGACGTCACCAGCACCGTGTCCCACACAACTCACCATGCTCAGGGGCAGACTGTTAGGAGCGTGCGTTATGTGTGTGTTATTATTGTCTTGTGCCTGATACTATGCTTTAGTTTTAAGTTCTTTAAAGTTGTGTTTTTTCCATTACTAACCTGTTATTGTCATCATCTTAACTTTGGATGAGATGGATGCCCTGCTAACAGCTGGCTCTCTCCAGTTTTAGCTAAATAAAGAGTTAGGTTCTTGTGTCTCATGCAAACTAGTGTCAACAGCTTGTACTGCTGGCAGGTCTGGACCCACTATGCTGCGTCACGGGCACTACCGGCCCGTCTGTCACCCCGTGGCCCCCCCGCCGGGCCTACCTGCTGGTCGCTGGGGGGCGCTGGCCAACAAAATGAAGGAACATGTGTGACGCTCTCCCGTCCCATAGATGTTCTGCCTCACACCTGTCCCATCCCATACATGTTCTGCCTCACACCTGTCCCGTCCCATACATGTTCTGCCTCACGCCTGTCCCGTCCCATACATGTTCTGCCTCACACCTGTCCCGTCCCATATGTTCTGCCTCACACCTGTCCCGTCCCATACATGTTCTGCCTCACACCTGTCCCGTCCCATACATGTTCTGCCTCACACCTGTCCCGTCCCATACATGTTCTGCCTCACACCTGTCCCGTCCCATACATGTTCTGCCTCACACCTGTCCCGTCCCATACATGTTCTGCCTCACACCTGTCCCGTCCCATACATGTTCTGCCTCACGCCTGTCCCGTCCCATACATGTTCTGCCTCACACCTGTCCCGTCCCATTCATGTTCTGCCTCACACCTGTCCCGTCCCATACATGTTCTGCCTCACACCTGTCCCGTCCCATACATGTTCTGCCTCACAACTGTCCCGTCCCATACATATTCTGCCTCACAACTGGGAGAGGAAATAGCGTCCCCTCTCCTTCACATCTGATTAATGACAAGCTTATGGCATCTCCCTTCTCTCCCTCTGTCATCATTTTGGTGGATTATCACCGCACGTCTCAGTCACTTCATTCCCTTCTCTGTTCTCCCTTCTCCCTTATCCTCTCTCTCTCTCTCTCTCTCTCTCTCTCTCTCTCTCTCTCTCTCTCTCTCTCTAAAACAATAACATGTAAAACAATAACATGTAAAACAATAACATGTAAAACAATAACATGTAAAACAATAACATTAAAACAATAACATGTAAAACAATAACATTAAAACAATAACATGTAAAACAATAACATTAAAACAATAACATTAAAACAATAACATGTAAAACAATAACATGTAAAACAATAACATGTAAAACAATAACATGTAAAACAATAACATGTAAAACAATAACATGTAAAACAATAACATGTAAAACAATAACATGTAAAACAATAACATGTAAAACAATAACATGTAAAACAATAACATGTAAAACAATAACATGTAAAACAATAACATGTAAAACAATAACATGTAAAACAATAACATTAGTGGCGGGAAACGTTGGTGGTCGTGCAGTCTCTGTAATGCCAGTCAAAATATTAAAAAAAAAAAGTTAAGCTGCAAAGGTGTCTTCACAGTGAGAAACTGTAGGATAAAGTAGAGGGAAAAAACATTTAAAAATACTTTACTTTAAAAATAAATTAAACAAATTACATAAATATCCAGGCTTGGCTTTAATACAAAGTGTGCAAGACAAACAAGATGAATAATCAAATTTACGTTACGTTAAAGTGCAAAATAAAATATGGTGCAGAATACTGTTAGCTAGTCTGACTAACTCCGCTACCACACCAAGATGTGCTAACGGGTCTACTCAGTTGAGCACACAGGAGTATTCTAACTCATAGTGGGCGAGGACGCTCTATTTATGCAGAATATCAGCCGGGCAGATGGTGCTGGTGACTTCTTTAACATTAACCGACTGTTAAATGGCTTGTTTCAGAGGACGTGGTCTCCCAGCGACCCAGGTGAAAGGTTGGGTGAGGGGCAGTGGGGCAGGTAGACTGCTGGTATTGTCTAGACGTCTGGAAGTTGTTGTTGTTCTTGGCTGCAGTTCTTGATTAAATAGATGTAAATGAGTAGAATAGGTGATAATGTAGTAGGCCGAATCTCTTCCTAGAGATTTTTCCGTGACAGCTCTCCCCCTAAAGCCTGCTCTTATTGCCTATTCGACTGCAGTGAAGTGCAGAATAGTAGAAGTGGACGAGTCCACCTCGTGGACTCTGGAAAGTTCATCGGCGACGACGTTGTCTGAGTCCTTGATGAAGTAGATGGTAATGTTGAAGTTCTGCAGGTACAGGGCCCAGTGAAGCAGATGTTGGTTGGTGAACTGGGTCTGCTGCAGAAGCTGGAGAAGATGGTGCTTGAAGATGTTGAGGTAGCACTGCAGGACTCTGTGAAGTATGAATTTGCTATAGAATCGAGCCTGCTGAAAGGATCGACGAGAATAGTGATCCAAGGAGAGGGTGAGATTGTTCTTTTGATGCAAGGCCCAGCATAGTAACTGCTGATTGGAGAACTGGGGTAGCAGTAGGAACTAAGGAGATTGTGATACATGATGTTCACATGGTGATGCAGGATTCAGCAAAGTTTGGAGAACTGATCCTGATGGAGGGACTGAAGAATGTTGAAGTCTGATGAGAGGTTGAAGTTGTAACCTAGAAGATTGGATGATACGTTGTATTGCACGTCGGGCAGGATGTCGAGTGGCTCTTCTCTGATGACTGTAGCTATAGTTCATGATACCGTCTCGCGGTGGTGTGATGGTGTTCCTATCGCCAGGGTGGATGACTGAAGGTTTTCTAATACCTGGCAGGGCGAGAATGGAGTTAGTACTAGACAAGGATTTACGCCTTACAAATGCAATGGAAGGCAAGTTTGTCTTACACTATTTTAGCTGAGGGCTGAGAAAGTTGTCTGGAGGAGCACGTTTATTTGGATTTGGTTCGTAGAGAGAAGCATCTTTCCTGGCGTTGGAATAGATCGAGGATGTAGAACCATTGTCGTCACGCCGAGTACAACGAGAAGGATAAGACAATACCTTGGTGATAGTGGTTGTCTTACTTAGGTCGTTGGAGAAGATGGCATCAGTCCTGACTTTCCTGACGGTGTCCGTACTGCGGGCACTGTTTCCCGAGGTGTTTCACAACGTTAGCAGCCGTACTGTTCTGGACGGAAACTGTTGTAGAATACCTGATGGTAGAACACGGGACAGTATATAAAGGAATATTACCTGAGCTTGTCTGGGACAGAAGCTCGTCATAGTTGTTGATATGGCTGAACGGCTCAGAAGACACTGGTACCTGTATTAGGGATGCCTTTAATAGAGCGTTCGGCTTACCTGTCATCTGAAACATGCGGCAATTTTTGACATGGTGTTTAGTATCTCGAATCATACCTGGCCAGTAGTACTCCTGTTTCAGGGGTAGACTTGTAGGTCTAGACTTGTAGGACTTGTAGGTCTTGTAGAAGCCGTAGTGTGAGCGAGATCCCCGGACCAGACGCAAGATATCTGATCGTAGGCTGTAGGGAACTACCAGTTGTTTGATGTTGGCCCGATCGTCGTTCACCTTCAATTTCCTGGTTCTATAGTGCCGATACAACACTTTATTTTCTACAAAGAAACCAGGGATAGAGTTAGGTCGGGTCTCAGCCTGTAAGAATAAAGATGTTAAGGAGGGATACTTTCTCTGCAACTTACGGAACTCCAGCACTGTGAGATTCGGTGGGAGGCTCGCAGGATCTTGAGGAACAGCTGCAGCAGCTGGTTTCGGGCGAGCAGCTGTGGCCAGCTTCGTCACCATAACAGGAGGGAAGACGTTGTCAGAATCTGTTGCTTGGACCTCTTCAACCAACCGCAAAACAGGATTTTCCACTGCCGAGTCACATACCTGGGGATCTTCCTTGATGTTGATTCGCAGGTTGTTCATTCGCAGGTTGTTGATCTTCTGCCAAGTCGTTGCCCAGGAGAAGTTGAACTCATGACATGGGAAAAGGCTTTTCTCGGATGGCGACTTGGACTTCACCTTGTATAAACGGACAATCCAGGCGGACTCTGGCAAGTGGATATGGTGTAGTAGCAGTTAGGTCCGTAATGAGAACAGTTTCCCCGGTGTAGGTGACGTTGGGTACAGCTGATTTCAGAAGAATGGACTGTAGAGCAGCTGTGTCCCTCAATATCTTCACTTTGAACCTTTCCTACGAATTTCCACGGCTGGTAGAGACTGTTCCAGAGTACAAGTGCTTGTTGAAGAGAGAGAGAGATCAGTGAAAGAAACAAAAATATTCATTACAGGCTTAGGACTCTTGTGAATTTTAGGCGGAGGTGATTTGGGCTTATTTTCACTGCTGACCTTACAGTGAGGATTGGTACACTTTTCTATGGTATGCTCATAGTCTTTGCAATAATTGCAATACAACGAGGAGTTCACATTACTGGTACTCACTTTCTTAGGACTAAACCAGGAGGTCTTACTAGATGGCGGGTCGGCTGGTACTCTATGAATAAGACTGTAAGAGTCAGCCAATTGAGCACACCTGGTAAGATCGCTTTCTTCCTTGTCGGCCAGGTAGAGACGTATTGCATTAGGTACACGCCTGAGGAATTCTTCCACTAAGATGAGATTGACAAGATTTGTAAAGGTGGAGACTTGTGCGACTTTCAGCCACTTCTTAAAATATCTCTTTTAGTTATTTGTAAACTCTAGATTAGAGGTAGCACTTGCTTTAAGGTAATCCCTGAACTTACGTCTGTAGGTCTCGGTGGAGAGTAGGTAGGCATCGAGCACTGCTTGCTTCAGTACCTTGTAGTCGGTTTCAGACGCTATAGTACTGAGTCACCGCAGCTCTAACTGTTAAATGAGACCTGAGAAGCACAGACCACTGATCCTGAGGCCAGCTAAGTTGGGTAGCTAGAGCCTCAAATGAAGTAAAAAAGACATCTACTTCTGCCTCAACAAAAGATGGCATTAACTTAATTGCATGTGTAAGGTTAAAACGTACCAGAAGTTTAGCTTCAGCTTGTTGGCGCCGAGTGTGGTGTGTGGTTTCCAAGTCGAGTTCTTTCTTACGGTGGTCCAGAGCACTGGCGGCTTGCTTCCAATCGTGTTCACGTTGTATCTCCAGATCGCGTTTTTTTACTTCGAGCTGTTCCCTCTCACGTTGTAGGGCAGCTTGTTCTCTCTGGAGCTGAAGAATTTCTCTCTGAAGAGCAGCTTGTTCCTTCAAACGTTCGCGTTCAGCGTTAGCGAGTTCTAGCTTCAATTTCATGGGTGCCAAGGCGTTCTTGTCTGCAATTAAGTAATGTTCATGAGATCAGGAGTAATAGCATCATTGTCTAATAAGTGGTCCAGGATGAGGTTGTGCAAATCAGTTTCAGTGGCTCCATGTGGGGCTGTAAGGTGGTACTCATTTACTAGAGTCAGCATCTCCGCCTTGGTGGCACGAACATGTGTGCTCAATTCATCGTTTGGATTCTGTCGGAATGTGGAAAGACGAAACATGGTGAATGATAGTAAATATATGCAAGAGAATACCCAGGTGAATGTTCCAAAATATGAAATGTCAGAGTGACAGGATGACGTGACAACGGTAAACTATCCTGTTAAACTTAATAGTCAAGGTTACATTCAAGATCAAAAATTAAACTAAGCGTTTCAAGAAAGTAGAGAATCTTGTACCCGGTACTCTATATGACGAGGATAAGGGCAAGAGGGATCCGACTTGATTGTTGAGACAATTGTCTCGAAGGTAGTCCCCCAAAAAATGTAGGGATTTCTTACCTTGTCTCTAATGACGAGAGCAAAGGTAAGATGTTTCCTTCTAAAACTAGATAGTACTTACAGAATTAACAATCTTTGTGCTCTGGAAAATAATGTTAACTCCCTACCTGTGTAAGTACCATATCTCTGACCGACGTGTAGGGGTCCGAAGAATCAATTAATGACGAGAACTGCTTGTAGGGGTCCCAACCTTACAGCATAGTCCGTGCGAGAGGAACTTTGACCCTCTATACCCTGCTATGTTTGGGTCGCAAAGATGTGGGTGTACTTGACCCGAAGACATACCAAAGTACCAGGGTACCAAAGGGAGTGATCTGTCTGAATGAGAACTCTCCTGTAGGGACGATAATAAGGTGGAAACACAGGATATAGCAAAGATGATGGAACAACCAATCACGAGTATCCAAAGTCATCCAACAATCATAAAATGCTACATCTGGAAAACAAACAGTATGAAGCACCATTAAAATTAGTCAAAGAATAAGAGTTCTGAAGAATTTAATTTGTAATAAAGCCAAGTACAGTTACCACAACTTTAAATGAAGGGTCTAGAAGCATTACCCGAGCTAAGCTCCTAGGACAAGCCCCCAATTAGTGACGGGAAACGTTGGTGGTCGTGCAGTCTCTGTAATGCCAGTCAAAATATTAAAAAAAAAAGTTAAGCTGCAAAGGTGTCTTCACAGTGAGAAACTATAGGATAAAGTAAAGGGAAAAAACATTTAAAAATACTTTACTTTAAAAATAAATTAAACAAATTACATAAATATCCAGGCTTGGCTTTAATACAAAGTGTGCAAGACAAACAAGATGAATAATCAAATTTACGTTTACGTTAAGGTGCAAAATAAAATATGGTGCAGAATACTGTTAGCTAGTCTGACTAAATACGCTACCACACCAAGATGTGCTAACGGGTCTACTCAGTTGAGCACACAGGAGTATTATAACTCATAGTGGGCGAGGACGCTCTATTTATGCAGAATATCAGCCGGGCAGATGGTGCTGGTGACTTCTTTAACATTAACCGACTGTTAAATGGCTTGTTTCAGAGGACGTGGTCTCCCAGCGACCCAGGTGAAAGGTTGGGTGAGGGGCAGTGGGGCAGGTAGACTGCTGGTATTGTCTAGACGTCTGGAAGTAGTTGTTGTTGTTCTTGGCTGCAGTTCTTGATTAAATAGACGTGAATGAGAAGAATAGGTGATAATGGAGTAGGCCGAATCTCTTCCTAGAGATTTTTCCGTGACAGCTCTCCCCCTAAAGCCTGCTCTTATTGCCTATTCGACTGCAGTGAAGTGCAGAATAGTAGAAGTGGACGAGTCCACCTCGTGGACTCTGGAAAGTTCATCGGCGACGACGTTGTCTGAGTCCTTGATGAAGTAGATGGTAATGTTGAAGTTCTGCAGGTACAGGGCCCAGTGAAGCAGATGTTGGTTGGTGAACTGGGTCTGCTGCAGAAGCTGGAGAAGATGGTGCTTGAAGATGTTGAGGTAGCACTGCAGGACTGTGAAGTATGAATTTGCTATAGAATCGAGCCTGCTGAAAGGATCGACGAGAATAGTGATCCAAGGAGAGGGTGAGATTGTTCTTTTGATGCAAGGCCCAGCATAGTAACTGCTGATTGGAGAACTGGGGTAGCAGTAGGAACTAAGGAGATTGTGATACATGATGTTCACATGGTGATGCAGGATTCAGCAAAGTTTGGAGAACTGATCCTGATGGAGGGACTGAAGAATGTTGAAGTCTGATGAGAGGTTGAAGTTGTAACCTAGAAGATTGGATGATACGTTGTATTGCACGTCGGGCAGGATGTCGAGTGGCTCTTCTCTGATGACTGTAGCTATAGTTCATGATACCGTCTCGCGGTGGTGTGATGGTGTTCCTATCGCCAGGGTGGATGACTGAAGGTTTTCTAATACCTGGCAGGGCGAGAATGGAGTTAGTACTAAACAAGGATTTACGCCTTACAAATGCAATGGAAGGCAAGTTTGTCTTACACTATTTTAGCTGAGGGCTGAGAAAGTTGTCTGGAGGAGCACGTTTATTTGGATTTGGTTCGTAGAGAGAAGCATCTTTCCTGGCGTTGGAATAGATCGAGAATGTAGAACCATTGTCGTCAGGCCGAGTACAACGAGAAGGATAAGACAATACCTTGGTGATAGTGGTTGTCTTACTTAGGTCGTTGGAGAAGATGGCATCAGTCCTGACTTTCCTGACGGTGTCCGTACTGCGGGCACTGTTTCCCGAGGTGTTTCACAACGTTAGCAGCCGTACTGTTCTGGACGGAAACTGTTGTAGAATACCTGATGGTAGAACACGGGACAGTATATAAAGGAATATTACCTGAGCTTGTCTGGGACAGAAGCTCGTCATAGTTGTTGATATGGCTGAACGGCTCAGAAGACACTGGTACCTGTATTAGGGATGCCTTTAATAGAGCGTTCGGCTTACCTGTCATCTGAAAGATGCGGCAATTCTTGACATGATATTTAGTATCTCGAATCATACCTGGCCAGTAGTACTCCTGTTTCAGGGTTGTACTTGTAGGTCTTGCAGAAGCCGTAGTGTGAGCGAGATCCCCGGACCAGACGCAAGATATCTGATCGTAGGCTGTAGGGAACTACCAGTTGTTTGATGTTGGCCCGATCGTCGTTCACCTTCAATTTCCTGGTTCTATAGTGCCGATACAACACTTTATTTTCTACAAAGAAACCAGGGATAGAGTTAGGTCGGGTCTCAGCCTGTAAGAATAAAGATGTTAAGGAGGGATCCTCTCTCTGCAACTTACGGAACTCCAGCACTGTGAGATTCGGTGGGAGGCTCGCAGGATCTTGAGGAACAGCTGCAGCAGCTGGTTTCGGGCGAGCAGCTGTGGCCAGCTTCGTCACCATAACAGGAGGGAAGACGTTGTCAGAATCTGTTGCTTGGACCTCTTCAACCAACCGCAAAACAGGATTTTCCACTGCCGAGTCACATACCTGGGGATCTTCCTTGATGTTGATTCGCAGGTTGTTCATTCGCAGGTTGTTGATCTTCTGCCAAGTCGTTGCCCAGGAGAAGTTGAACTCATGACATTGGAAAAGGCTTTTCTCGGATGGCGACTTGGACTTCACCTTGTATAAACGGACAATCCAGGCGGACTCTGGCAAGTGGATATGGTGTAGTAGCAGTTAGGTCCGTAATGAGAACAGTTTCCCCGGTGTAGGTGACGTTGGGTACAGCTGATTTCAGAAGAATGGACTGTAGAGCAGCTGTGTCCCTCAATATCTTCACTTTGAACCTTTCCTACGAATTTCCACGGCTGGCAGAGACTGTTCCAGAGTACAAGTGCTTGTTGAAGAGAGAGAGAGATCAGTGAAAGAAACAAAAATATTCATTACAGGCTTAGGACTCTTGTGAATTTTAGGCGGAGGTGATTTGGGCTTATTTTCACTGCTGACCTTACAGTGAGGATTGGTACACTTTTCTATGGTATGCCCATAGTCTTTGCAATAATTGCAATACAACGAGGAGTTCACATTACTGGTACTCACTTTCTTAGGACTAAACCAGGAGGTCTTACTAGATGGCGGGTCGGCTGGTACTCTATGAATAAGACTGTAAGAGTCAGCCAATTGAGCACACCTGGTAAGATCGCTTTCTTCCTTGTCGGCCAGGTAGAGACGTATTGCATTAGGTACACGCCTGAGGAATTCTTCCACTAAGATGAGATTGACAAGATTTGTAAAGGTGGAGACTTGTGCGACTTTCAGCCACTTCTTAAAATATCTCTTTTAGTTATTTGTAAACTCTAGATAAGAGGTAGCACTTGCTTTAAGGTAATCCCTGAACTTACGTCTGTAGGTCTCGGTGGAGAGTAGGTAGGCATCGAACACTGCTTGCTTCAGTACCTTGTAGTCGGTTTCAGACGCTATAGTACTGAGAGTCACCGCAGCCCTAACTGTTAAATGAGACCTGAGAAGCACAGGCCACTGATCCTGAGGCCAGCTAAGTTGGGTAGCTAGAGCCTCAAATGAAGTAAAAAAGACATCTACTTCTGCCTCAACAAAAGATGGCATTAACTTAATTGCATGTGTAAGGTTAAAACGTACCGGAAGTTTAGCTTCAGCTTGTTGGCGCCGAGTGTGGTGTGTGGTTTCCAAGTCGAGTTCTTTCTTACGGTGGTCCAGAGCACTGGCGGCTTGCTTCCAATCGTGTTCACGTTGTATCTCCAGATCGCGTTTTTTTACTTCGAGCTGTTCCCTCTCACGTTGTAGGGCAGCTTGTTCTCTCTGGAGCTGAAGAATTTCTCTCTGAAGAGCAGCTTGTTCCTTCAAACGTTCGCGTTCAGCGTTAGCGAGTTCTAGCTTCAATTTCATGGGTGCCAAGGCGTTCTTGTCTGCAATTAAGTAATATTCATGAGATCAGGAGTAATAGCATCATTGTCTAATAAGTGGTCCAGGATGAGGTTGTGCAAATCAGTTTTAGTGGCTCCATGTGGGGCTGTAAGGTGGTACTCATTTACTAGAGTCAGCATCTCCGCCTTGGTGGCACGAACATGTGTGCTCAATTCATCGTTTGGATTCTGTCGGAATGTGGAAAGACGAAACATGGTGAATGATAGTAAATATATGACAGAGAATACCCAGGTGAATGTTCCAAAATATGAAATGTCAGAGTGACAGGATGACGTGACAACGGTAAACTATCCTGTTAAACTTAATAGTCAAGGTTACATTCAAGATCAAAAATTAAACTAAGCGTTTCAAGAAAGTAGGGAATCTTGTACCCGGTACTCTATATGACGAGGATAAGGGCAAGAGGGATCCGACTTGATTGTTGAGACAATTGTCTCGAAGGTAGTCCCCCAAAAAATGTAGGGATTTCTTACCTTGTCTCTAATGACGAGAGCAAAGGTAAGATGTTTCCTTCTAAAACTAGATAGTACTTACAGAATTAACAATCTTTGTGCTCTGGAAAATAATGTTAACTCCCTACCTGTGTAAGTACCATATCTCTGACCGACGTGTAGGGGTGCGAAGAATCAATTAATGACGAGAACTGCTTGTAGGGGTCCCAACCTTACAGCATAGTCCGTGCGAGAGGAACTTTGACCCTCTATACCCTGCTATGTTTGGGTCGCAAAGATGTGGGTGTACTTGACCCGAAGACATACCAAAGTACCAGGGTACCAAAGGGAGTGATCAATCTGAATGAGAACTCTCCTGTAGGGACGATAATAAGGTGGAAACACAGGATATAGCAAAGATGATGGAACAACCAATCACGAGTATCCAAAGTCATCCAACAATCATAAAATGCTACATCTGGAAAACAAACAGTATGAAGCACCATTAAAATTAGTCAAAGAATAAGAGTTCTGAAGAATTTAATTTGTAATAAAGCCAAGTACAGTTACCACAACTTTAAATGAAGGGTCTAGAAGCATTACCCGAGCTAAGCTCCTAGGACAAGCCCCCAATTAGTGACGGGAAACGTTGGTGGTCGTGCAGTCTCTGTAATGCCAGTCAAAATATTAAAAAAAAAAGTTAAGCTGCAAAGGTGTCTTCACAGTGAGAAACTGTAGGATAAAGTAGAGGGAAAAAACATTTAAAAATACTTTACTTTAAAAATAAATTAAACAAATTACATAAATATCCAGGCTTGGCTTTAATACAAAGTGTGCAAGACAAACAAGATGAATAATCAAATTTACGTTTACGTTAAAGTGCAAAATAAAATATGGTGCAGAATACTGTTAGCTAGTCTGACTAACTCCGCTATCACACCAAGATGTGCTAACGGGTCTACTCAGTTGAGCACACAGGAGTATTCTAACTCATAGTGAGCGAGGACGCTCTATTTATACAGAATATCAGCCGGGCAGATGGTGCTGGTGACTTCTTTAACATTAACCGGCTGTTAAACTGTTTGTTTCAGAGGGCGTGGTCTCCCAGCAACACAGGTGCGAGGTGGGGTGAGGGGCAGTGGGGCAGGTAGACTGGTGGTATTGTCTAGTCGTCTGGAAGTAGTTGTTTTTCTTGGCTGCAGTTCTTGATTAAATAGACGTGAATGAGTAGAATAGGTGATAATAGGGTAGGCTGAATCTCTTCCTAGAGATTTTACCGTGACACATGTTAAACAATAACATGTAAAACATTAACATAAAGCAATAACATAAAACATTAACATAAAGCAATAACATAAAACAATAACATGTATAACAATAACATGTAAAGCAATAACTATGAGAGATGGTCATTTCCCTTTAATTATCTCACATTGCTCTCATAAGCATTGTGAGATCTAAAAACCATTTCATATAACTCAATCAAGCCATCCTCCTGTTTAAATAGTTGTTTGTGTAACTGTATGCACCGTAGTACAAAGACTGACCTACTAAGCAATCATAAAGTAGAACTTTGTACTATTCACATTATAGAGTCGGGAAAAAATGCAGCTAAAAACAAACTTAAATAATCCTAGGCTTAGTATAGCACACATACGTACTATATTAGGCCTCAGATATTGCGTATTAGGCCCAGGAAGGTTAGGTTAGGTTATTTTAGTTTGTCTTTGCAATCATAAGGAGAAAAAAAGTTTTCCGGTTTGTCCAACTCAATAGTACCGATTTCTACTTTCTAATTTCGGTGTAGGTGGGTATATATACTATGGGCTTTATCGTTGCTATAAGGACTACCACAACAGGAGGATGGGCCGAGATATTGTGAGGAGAATTTAGGTAGTTAGGTATGAGAGAATAAACTAGAAGACGTGGAGAATCAGATATAGCAGGAGAAAGGCTGCTTCAAGTGAGACAGTGTTTGGTGCAGGGAGCGTGACAGCAAGAGTCAGACAGTGGACAGTGTTGGGAGGTGTGAGACACAGACGGTGGACAGTGTTGGGAGGTGTGAGACACAGACGGTGGACAGTGTTGGGAGGTGTGAGACACAGACGGTGGACAGTGTTGGGAGGTGTGAGACACAGACGGTGGACAGTGTTGGGAGGTGTGAGACACAGACGGTGGACGGGAGTGTGACAGCAAGAGTCAGGGGTGGACAGTGTTGAGAGGTGTGTGTTACGGCCCTCTCGGGACGCAACAGGGTCCTTACTCTGATGTTGTTAGAGGAAGATATATGTATCCGTTCCCAAGCCAGTAGTGGCTATCAAGGGATGAGATCCGTGACGCAAGTAACTTAAAGGGAGTAGGGAAAGAAAGCTAAGAACTTAACATTATAATTTACACCATCACCGATTAAATATATAACATAAAGGAGTGCACAAAGGGGAGGGGTATTAACACTTGACAAGGGGATTAATCCTCTTGATCGATGTCTTCTGCTGAAGACGCTGGTGCCACAACTCTTGGTGCCGAATCCTTGGTGCTCTCTTCGTGGCCTCACAATTAATTCTCCAAAGAAGTTGAGCCTACCCTGGCCACAGGTCAGCCAAAACACGGGTCCACTGGGGGCACCGCCATGGAGGCCGTCAACCACACGTCCAGCTGGTCTGCTGGCAGGTTCTGAGCCCACAAGGCTGGTACGGCCACTCCACGGACGATAAAAGGGGAACGCCCTAGACAGGAGCTTCGTGTGACACCACAAGTCACTCTCCTGTCTTCAGTACCCCAGTGGATGATCGTCTCCAACAGTCGGTCCCAGGTAAATCCTTTTACTGCCACTCCACTGGCAGGCTAACACACCACAGTGTTCTTCCGGGGGGACGACGTCACAACAGCTGCAGCAAGGTTCAAGGTATGGAGACTGGCTGCCTCGGGTAGACTGACTCAACCTTCAACACAGCGGTCCCAGGTCGACTCTGTAAACAGACACGTCATCAATAACTGGGACACTAAAACACCTCACTTACGGGCTCGGGCGCAAACACCTGATGTATCCAGTCCATAGATGGCGCTGTCGTCGGAGCACCACCTCACCAGAGGTCAGGAGCGGCTGTGTTGTGAGCTGCACAGGACTGGAAACTGGCCCTTGTGGCCGATATTCGCCGTCCTCATCCGGTGTCGTCGTTCGTTTGGCGGGGGTTTCGGGAGCTGACCCACAGATGGCGTAGTCGTTACTACTCCGTGCTCGGATGCTGGATCCGGGTTCGTAACAGTGTGAGACACAGACGGTGGACGGGAGTGTGACAGCAAGAGTCAGACGGTGGACAGTGTTGAGAGGTGTGAGACACAGACGTTGGACGGGAGTGTGACAGCAAGAGTCAGGGGTGGACAGTGTTGGGAGGTGTGAGACACAGACGGTGGACGGGAGTGTGACAGCAAGAGTCAGACGGTGGACAGTGTTGGGAGCGAGGATCGTACGACCTATTAAGCACTACGATGTATGTACAAATGTTTGGATGTAATATAGAAGCAGTGTGAAGTACCTTCGTCCTTGGCTTCCGTTCATCCCACGGTCTGCTCAACCACCTGGGCTGGACGGTAGAGCGACGGTCTCGCTTCATGCAGGTCGGCGTTCAATCCCCCGACCGTCCAAGTGGTTGGGCACCATTCCCTTCCCCCGTCCCATCCCAAATACTTATTGTGACCCCTTCCCAGTGTTATATAGTCGTAATGGCTTGGCACTTTCCCCTGATAATTCCCTTCTCTTCATACCTATGTCTGGCAGACCCATTCATTTTGGTTCTAATTATCCCATTCACAGACTCCGTGTTTAAAGTGACAAAAATTATCTGTCTACAGATGAGATGAAGAGGTAAAGCAATAAGAGACATTATAAACTCACTCAAGTGAGGAGACGTGTTTCCTCACTCCCTGATTACTAACGTCCTTCCCCATCCCCTCCCACCCTGCCCTTCCCTATCCTCTCCCACCCTGCCCTTCCCCATCCTCTCCCACCCTGCCCTTCCCCATCCCCTCCCACCCTGCCCTTCCCCATCCTCTCCCACCCTGCTCTTCCCCCATCCTCTCCCACCCTGCCCTTCCCCATCCTCTCCCCACCCTGCCCTTCCCCATCCTCTCCCACCCTGCCCTTCCCCATCCTCTCCCACCCTGCCCTTCCCCATCCTCTCCCACCCTGCCCATCCCCCATCCTCTCCCACCCTGCCCTTTCCCATCCCCTCCCACCCTGCCCTTCCCCATCCTCTCCCACCCTGCCCTTCCCCATCCCCTCCCACCCTGCCCTTCCCCCATCCTCTCCCACCCTGCCCTTCCCCATCCTCTCCCACCCTGCCCTTCCCCATCCTCTCCCACCCTGCCCTTCCCCATCCTCTCCCACCCTGCCCATCCCCCATCCTCTCCCACCCTGCCCTTTCCCATCCCCTCCCACCCTGCCCTTCCCCATCCTCTCCCACCCTGCCCTTCCCCATCCCCTCCCACCCTGCCCTTCCCCCATCCTCTCCCACCCTGCCCTTCCCCATCCTCTCCCACCCTGCCCTTCCCCATCCTCTCCCACCCTGCCCTTCCCCATCCCCTCCCACCCTGCCCTTCCCCCATCCTCTCCCACCCTGCCCTTCCCCATCCTCTCCCACCCTGCCCTTCCCCATCCTCTCCCACCCTGCCCTTCCCCAGCAGCAGCACACTACTGGATAGTTCTCATCATTTCACGCGCTTCGAATTTTATTGTCTGAATAAGTGTTTAGTAGATATGGAACTTTTCTGTAATGTTGCTTTAGTATGAGACTTAGCGGGTAAACAGAGGTTTAGGCTTATGTCGCTGTAGCGCCTAAGTGCTTCTGTTCAGTGTCAGGGCCATCCTGTGAATCTTTCTGCAGCAGTACTTCTGTAACATTCTCAACATTTAACAATCCTTCAACATTGCGAATTTCTAGTGGCTCCAAACCGGAGCCCTAACCAGTGTTTTACAGCCAACCCGACCACACTCTGGCCTCAATAATGGAGTCCACTCTCTTACGAGCCTGTCAGATCACAATGACATCTTAATGGCGTGATATAAGTCAATGAACGCCATTTCCAGGAAATTGGAATGACTTGAACTCGCGAACTGGTAATTCTCAGCCTGTCTGAGGTGACTCGGTGGCGGTGGTAACTTAACTTTAACTTTTCCCTGTTCTTCCTCTTTTCCTTCACATTCTAGTTCCTGAAACCAAGAAATAACGAAGGTTAATGAGCAATAAACTTGACAAAAACATCCGTATTGATATTCCACATGAAAATAGACTCGTCAACAATTAACTTCAATAAAATAAGTTCAATCCCTAAATAGCTCTTTATCCCAGACAGCTCCGCCAGGTGTTTATCGCCAGGTGTTTATCGCCAGGTGTTTATCGCCAGGTGTTTATCGCCAGGTGTTTATCGCCAGGTGTTTATCGTCAGGTGTTTATCGCCAGGTGTTTATCGCCAGGTGTTTATCGCCAGGTGTTTATCGCCAGGTGTTTATCGCCAGGTGTTTATCGCCAGGTGTTTATCGCCAGGTGTCCAGCACCTGGCGATAAACTTTTCTCTCGTACACAACATTACCTTTTCATTAAGCTATATAACACTAGAATCGGTCAGACAAAAACTAATATACTATAATTAGAATAATTATGGATGCAGCGATAATTATGGATGACGGCCGTTGATACGCAACAGACTCTGGACTGCCACCATAGAAATGATTCATCTACAGGTAGTTTATGATTTAATAAAACCATACAACATTTCATCATGAATGCTGCTACGGAATTACATATGCTCCCCTACTAAAAGCAAATGTGTCACTATTTTAAAATGGAATATTTTATGAATTATAAACACATTGATGTTTGTTGTGTTGGGAGAGGGGAGAGTCAGAGGAATAGGAAGAGCGGGGAAGAGGGGAATAGGGGAGAGGGAAGGAACACACACTTCCCCCCTTCCCGCTGACTACTCTGGCCAGTGTAATCAGCGGGAAGGGGGACAGGGTAAGGGTGTATATGGTCAGGGAGGAGATGGGGAAGGGCAGGGTGGGAGGGGATGGGGAAGGGCAGGGTGGGAGAGGATGGGGAAGGGCAGGTGGGAGAGGATGGGGAAGGGCAGGGTGGGTGAGGATGGGGAAGGGCAGGGTGGGAGGGGATGGGGGAAGAGCAGGGTGGGAGAGGATGGGGAAGGGCAGGGTGGGAGAGGATGGGGAAGGGCAGGGTGGGAGAGGATGGGGAAGGGCAGGGTGGGAGAGGATGGGGAAGGGCAGGGTGGGAGGGGATGGGGAAGGGCAAGGTGGGAGAGGATGGGGAAGGGCAGGGTGAGAGAGGATGGGGAAGGGCAGGGTGGGAGAGGATGGGGGAAGAGCAGGGTGGGAGAGGATGGGGAAGGGCAGGGTGGGAGGGGATGGGGAAGGGCAGGGTGGGAGGGGATGGGGAAGGGCAGGGTGAGAGAGGATAGGGAAGGGCAGGGTGGGAGAGGATGGGGAAGGGCAGGGTGGGAGAGGATAGGGAAGGGCAGGGTGAGAGAGGATGGGGAAGGGCAGGGTGGGAGAGGATGGGGGAAGAGCAGGGTGGGAGAGGATGGGGAAGGGCAGGGTGGGAGGGGATGGGGAAGGGCAGGGTGGGAGGGGATGGGGAAGGGCAGGGTGAGAGAGGATAGGGAAGGGCAGGGTGGGAGAGGATAGGGAAGGGCAGGGTGGGAGGGGATGGGGAAGGACGTTAGTAATCAGGGAGTGAGGAAACACGTCTCCTCACTTGAGTGAGTTTATAATGTCTCTTATTGCTTTACCTCTTCATCTCATCTGTAGACAGATAATTTTTGTCACTTTAAACACGGAGTCTGTGAATGGGATAATTAGAACCAAAATGAATGGGTCTGCCAGACCGAGGTATGAAGAGAAGGGAATTATCAGGGGAAAGTGCCAAGCCATTACGACTATATAACACTGGGAAGGGGTCACAATAAGTATTTGGGATGGGACGGGGGAAGGGAATGGTGCCCAACCACTTGGACGGTCGGGGGATTGAACGCCGACCTGCATGAAGCGAGACCGTCGCTCTACCGTCCAGCCCAGGTGGTTGAGCAGACCGTGGGATGAACGGAAGCCAAGGACGAAGGTACTTCACACTGCTTCTATATTACATCCAAACATTTGTACATACATCGTAGTGCTTAATAGGTCGTACGATCCTCGCTCCCAACACTGTCCACCGTCTGACTCTTGCTGTCACACTCCCGTCCACCGTCTGTGTCTCACACCTCCCAACACTGTCCACCCCTGACTCTTGCTGTCACACTCCCGTCCAACGTCTGTGTCTCACACCTCCCAACACTGTCCACCGTCTGTGTCTCACACCTCCCAACACTGTCCACCCCTGACTCTTGCTGTCACACTCCCGTCCACCGTCCGTGTCTCACACCTCCCAACACTGTCCACCATCTGACTCTTGCTGTCACGCTCCCGTCCACCGTCTGTCTCTCACACCTCTCAACACTGTCCACCATCTGACTCTTGCTGTCATACTCCCGTCCACCGTCTGTGTCTCACACCTCCCAACACTGTCCACCGTCTGACTCTTGCTGTCACACTCCCGTCCACCATCCGTGTCTCACACCTCCCAACACTGTCCACCGTCCGTGTCTCACACCTCTCAACACTGTCCACCGTCTGACTCTTGCTGTCACACTCCCGTCCACCGTCTGTGTCTCACACCTCTCAACACTGTCCACCGTCTGACCCTTGCTGTCACACTCCCGTCCACCGTCTGTGTCTCACCCCTCCCAACACTGTCCACCGTCCGTGTCTCACACCTCCCAACACTGTCCACCGTCCGTGTCTCACACCTCCCAACACTGTCCACCGTCCGTGTCTCACACCTCCCAACACTGTCCACCGTCCGTGTCTCACACCTCCCAACACTGTCCACCCCTGACTCTTGCTGTCACACTCCCGTCCACCGTCTGTGTCTCACACCTCTCAACACTGTCCACTGTCTGACTCTTGCTGTCACGCTCCCGTCCACCGTCCGTGTCTCACACCTCCCAACACTGTCCACCGTCTGACTCTTGCTGTCACGCTCCCGTCCACCGTCCGTGTCTCACACCTCCCAACACTGTCCACTGTCTGACTCTTGCTGTCACGCTCCCTGCACCAAACACTGTCTCACTTGAAGCAGCCTTTCTCCTGCTATATCTGATTCTCCACGTCTTCTAGTTTATTCTCTCATACCTAACTACCTAAATTCTCCTCACAATATCTCGGCCCATCCTCCTGTTGTGGTAGTCCTTATAGCAACGATAAAGCCCATAGTATATATACCCACCTACACCGAAATTAGAAAGTAGAAATCGGTACTATTGAGTTGGACAAACCGGAAAACTTTTTTTCTCCTTATGATTGCAAAGACAAACTAAAATAACCTAACCTAACCTTCCTGGGCCTAATACGCAATATCTGAGGCCTAATATAGTACGTATGTGTGCTATACTAAGTCTAGGATTATTTAAGTTTGTTTTTAGCTGCATTTTTTCCCGACTCTATAATGTGAATAGTACAAAGTTCTACTTTATGATTGCTTAGTAGGTCAGTCTTTGTACTACGGTGCATACAGTTACACAAACAACTATTTAAACAGGAGGATGGCTTGATTGAGTTATATGAAATGGTTTTTAGATCTCACAATGCTTATGAGAGCAATGTGAGATAATTAAAGGGAAATGACCATCTCTCATAGTTATTGCTTTACATGTTATTGTTATACATGTTATTGTTTTATGTTATTGCTTTATGTTAATGTTTTATGTTATTGCTTTATGTTAATGTTTTACATGTTATTGTTTAACATGTGTCACGGTAAAATCTCTAGGAAGAGATTCAGCCTACCCTATTATCACCTATTCTACTCATTCACGTCTATTTAATCAAGAACTGCAGCCAAGAAAAACAACTACTTCCAGACGACTAGACAATACCACCAGTCTACCTACCCCACTGCCCCTCACCCCACCTCGCACCTGTGTTGCTGGGAGACCACGCCCTCTGAAACAAACAGTTTAACAGCCGGTTAATGTTAAAGAAGTTGTTACTTCCCTATTGGGTCGCAACGGGGTTCTTCTCTGATGTTATTAGAGTTTAGGTATCCGGCCCCCAAGTTAGTAGTGGCTTTCAAGGGGTGTGTTCCGTAACGGAAGTAAATTAAAGGGGAAGGGATACAAATTCACTGGTTTATGTATATATAATCACCATCACCATAAATAAATATATAAACTGTCACACGGGGGGTATAAATACACAATGTACAGAATCGTCTTCTTCTGAAGACGACGGGATGCTCCACGGTGCTCACGATGAGTAGCCCTGGTTCTCTTCGTCTTGACCCACGATGAATCCTCTGATTCTTTCGCCGGTCTACCCCGGCCACAGGCCAGCCAAATCGCAGTCCCACTGGGTGCACCGTCGTGGAGGCCTTCAACCACATATCCAGCCTGTAGCTGGCAGGTTCCGATGAGCTCCGCTGCGTAGGCCACTCCACGACCGATACTAGGGTTGCGAGCCCTAGGCAGGAGCCTCGTGTGATTCCGCTGATCACTCTCCTCTCTCAACACCCCAGTGGCTAGTCTTCTCCACCCGCCAGCCCCGGGTACGACAATTCCTGGTCCTGCCACCTCACAGGCAGGCTAACACACTCAACAGTGTTCAACTGGGGGTGACTCACAGCTTCTGCTGCAAACACATGGAGAAACTTAGGCTGCCTTGGGTAGACTGCCCCATCGTCCAATACCGCAGTCCCAGGTCGACTCTATAATCAGACACGTCATTAGTACTAGGGACACTCTAGGGCACCTTACTTACAGGCTTAGACACAAACGTCCACCTATCCACTCCATAGATGGCGTTGCTGTCTAAGTGCCACCTCACCAGAGGTCAGCAGCGGCCATGTTACGAGCTGATCAAGACGGGAATCCAGCACCTGTGGCCGGTATATCCTGTCCTCACTAGATGGCGCTGTCCATTTGGAGGGAGTTTCGGGAGCAGACTGGCAGATGGCGTTGTCGTCACTGCTGGGTCCGTAACAGAAGTCACCAGGGCCATCTGCCCAGTCGATATTCTGCATAAATAGAGCGTCCTCGCTCACTATGAGTTAGAATACTCCTGTGTGCTCAACTGAGTAGACCCGTTAACACATCTCAGTGTGGTAGCGTATTTAGTCAGACTAGCTAACAGTATTCTGCACCATATTTTATTTTGCACCTTAACGTAACGTAAATTTGATTATTCATCTTGTTTGTCTTGCACACTTTGTATTAAAGCCAAGCCTGGATATTTTTGTAATTTGTTTAATTTATTTTTAAAGTAAAGTATTTTTAAATGTTTTTTCCCTCTATTTTTTCCTATAGTTTCTCACTGTGCAGACACCTTTGCAGTTTAACTTTTTTTTTTTAATATTTTGACTGGCATTACAGAGACTGCACGACCACCAACGTTTCCCGTCACTAATTGGGGGCTTGTCCTAGGAGCTTAGCTTGGGTAATGCTTCTAGACCCTTCATTTAAAGTTGTGGTAACTGTACTTGGCTTTATTACAAATTAAATTTTTCAGAACTCTTATTCTTTGACTAATTTTAATGGTGCTTCATACTGTTTGTTTTCCAGATGTAGCATTTTATGATTGTTGGATGACTTTGGATACTCGTGATTGGTTGTTCCATCATCTTTGCTATATCCTGTGTTTCCACCTTATTATCGTCCCTACAGGAGAGTTCTCATTCAGACAGATCACCCCCTTTGATATCCTGGTACTTTGGTATGTCTTCGGGTCAAGTACACCCACATCTTTGCGACCCAAACATAGCAGGGTATAGAGGGTCAAAGTTCCTCTCGCACAGACTATGCTGTAAGGTTGGGACCCCTACAAGCAGTTCTCGTCATTAATTGATTCTTCGGACCCCTACACGTCGGTCAGAGATATGGTACTTACACAGGTAGGGAGTTAACATTCTTTTCCAGAGCACAAAGATTGTTAATTCTGTAAGTACTATCTAGTTTTAGAAGGAAACATCTTACCTTTGCTCTCGTCATTAGAGACAAGGTAAGAAATCCCTACATTTTTTGAGGGACTACCTTCGAGACAATTGTCTCAACAATCAAGTAGGATCCCTCTTGCCCTTATCCTCGTCATATAGAGTACCGGGTACAAGATTCCCTACTTTCTTGAAACGTTTAGTTTAATTTTTGATCTTGAATGTAACCTTGACTATTAAGTTTAACAGGATAGTTTACCGTTGCCACGTCATCCTGTCACTCTGACATTTCATATTTTGGAACATTCACCTGGGTATTCTCTTGCATATATTTACTATTATTCACCATGTTTCGTCTTTCCACATTCCGACAGAATCCAAACGATGAATTGAGCACACTAGTTCGTGCCACCAAGGCGGAGATGCTGACTCTAGTAAATGAGTACCACCTTACAGCCCCACATGGAGCCACTAAAACTGATTTGCACAACCTCATCCTGGACCACTTATTAGACAATGATGCTATTACTCCTGATCTCATGAACATTACTTAATTGCAGACAAGAACGCCTTGGCACCCATGAAATTGAAGCTAGAACTCGCTAACGCTGAACGCGAACGTTTGAAGGAACAAGCTGCTCTTCAGAGAGAAATTCTTCAGCTCCAGAGAGAACAAGCTGCCCTACAACGTGAGAGGGAACAGCTCGAAGTAAAAAAACGCGATCTGGAGATACAACGTGAACACGATTGGAAGCAAGCCGCCAGTGCTCTGGACCACCGTAAGAAAGAACTCGACTTGGAAACCACACACCACACTCGGCGCCAACAAGCTGAAGCTAAACTTCTGGTACCTTTTAACCTTACACATGCAATTAAGTTAATGCCATCTTTTGTTGAGGCAGAAGTAGATGTCTTTTTTACTTCATTTGAGGCTCTAGCTACCCAACTTAGCTGGCCTCAGGATCAGTGGTCTGTGCTTCTCAGGTCTCATTTAACAGTTAGAGCTGCGGTGACTCAGTAATATAGCGTCTGAAACCGACTACAAGGTACTGAAGCAAGCAGTGCTCGATGCCTGCCTACTCTCCACCGAGACCTACAGACGTAAGTTCAGGGATTACCTTAAAGCAAGTGCTATCTCTTATCTAGAGTTTACAAATAACAAAAAGAGATATTTTATGAAGTGGCTGAAAGTCGCACAAATCTCCACCTTTACAGATCTTGTCAATCTCATCTTAGTGGAAGAATTCCTCAGGTGTGTACCTAATGCAATACGTCTCTACCTGGCCGACAAGGAAGAAAGCGATCTTACCAGGTGTGCTCAATTGGCTGACTCTTACAGTCTTATTCATAGAGTACCAGTTGACCCGCCATCTAGTAAGCCCTCCTGGTTTAGTCCTGAGAAAGTGAGTACCAGTAATGTGAACTCCTCGTTGTATTGCAATTATTGCAAAGACTATGGGCATACCATAGAAAAGTGTACCAATCCTCACTGTAAGGTCAGCAGTGAAAATAAGCCCAAATCACCTCCGCCTAAAATTCACAAGAGTCCTAAGCCTGTAATGAATATTTTTGTTTCTTTCCTGATCTCTCTCTCTCTTCAACAGACACTTGTACTCTGGAACAGTCTCTACCAGCCGTGGAAATTCGGAGGAAAGGTTCAAAGTGAAGATATTGAGGGACACAGCTGCTCTACAGTACATTCTTCTGAAATCATCTGTACCCAACGTCACCTACACCGGGGAAACTGTTCTCACCACGGACCTAACTGCTACTACATCATATCCACTTGCCAGAGTCCGCCTGGATTGTCCGTTTATACAAGGTGAAGTCCAAGTCGCCATCCGAGAAAAGCCTTTTCCCATGTCAGGAGTTCAACTTCTCCTGGGCAACGACTTGGCAGAAGATCAACAACCTGCGAATGAACAACCTGCGAATCAACATCAAGGAAGATCCCCAGGTATGTGACTCGGCAGTGGAAAATCCTGTTTTGCGGTTGGTTGAAGAGGTCCAAGCAACAGATTCTGACAACGTCTTCCCTCCTGTTATGGTGACGAAGCTGGCCACAGCTGTTCCTCAAGATCCTGCGAGCCTCCCACCGAATCTCACAGTACTGGAGTTCCGTAAGTTGCAGAGAAAGTATCCCTCCTTAACATCTTTATTCTTACAGGCTGAGACCCGACCTAACTCTATCCCTGGTTTCTTTGTAGAAAATAAAGTGTTGTATCGGCACTATAGAACCAGGAAATTGAAGGTGAACGACGATCGGGCCAACATCAAACAACTGGTAGTTCCCTACAGCCTAAGATCAGATATCTTGCGTCTGGTCCGGGGATCTCGCTCACACTACGGCTTCTACAAGACCTACAAGACCCTGAAACAGGAGTACTACTGTTTCAGGTATGATTCGAGATACTAAACACCATGTCAAGAATTGCCGCATCTTTCAGATGACAGGTAAGCCGAACGCTCTATTAAAGGCATCCCTAATACAGGTACCAGTGTCTTCTGAGCCGTTCAGCCATATCAACAACTATGACGAGCTTCTGTCCCAGACAAGCTCAGGTAATATTCCTTTATATACTGTCCCGTGTTCTACCATCAGGTATTCTACAGCAGTTTCCATCCAGAACAGTACGGCTGCTAACGTTGTGAAACTCCTCGGAAAACAGTACCCGCAGTACGGACACCGTCAGGAAAGTCAGGAAAAGTGTGATGCCATCTTCTCCAACGACCTGAGTAAGACAACCACTATCACCAAGGTATTGTCTTATCCTTCTCGTTGTACTCGGCCTGACATCAATGGTTCTACATTCTCAATCTATTCCAACACCAGGAAAGATCCTTCTCTCTACGAACCAAATCCAAATAAACGTGCTCCTCCAGACAACTTTCTCAGCCCTCAGCTAAAATAGTGTAAGACAAACTTGCCTTCCAGTATATTTGAGAGGCGTAAATCCTTGTCTAGTACTTACTCCATTCTCGCCCTGCCAGGTATTAGGAAACCTTCAGTCTTCCACCCTGGCGATAGGAACACCATCACACCACCGCGAAATGGGATCATGAACTATAGCTACAGTCATCAGAGAAGAGCCACTCGACATCCTACCCGACGTGCAATACAACGTATCATCCAATCTTCTAGGTTACAACTTCAACCTCTCATCAGACTTCAACATTCTTCAGTCCCTCCATCAGGATCAGTTCTCCAAACTTTGCTGAATCCTGCATCACCATGTGATCATCATGTATCACAATCTCCTTCAGTTTCTACTGCAACCCCAGTTCTCCAATCAGCAGTTACTATGCTGGGCCTTGCATCAAAAGAACAATCTCACCCTCTCCTTGGATCACTATTCTCGTCGATCCTTTCAGCAGGCGCGATTCTATAGCAAATTCATACTTCACAGAGTCCTGCAGTGCTACCTCAACATCTTCAAGCACCATCTGCTCCAGCTTCTGCAGCAAACCCAGTTCACCAACCAACATCTGCTTCACTGGGCCCTGTACCTGCAGAACTTCAACATTACCTCTATTTTATCAAGGGCTCGGACAACGCCGTCGCCGACGCACTTTCCAGAGTCCACGAGGTGGACTCGTCCACTCCTACTATTCTACACTTCACTGCAGTCGAATAGGCAATAAGAGCAGGCTTTAGGGGGAGAGCTGTCACGGTAAAATCTCTAGGAAGAGATTCGACCTACTCCATTATCACCAATTCTACTCATTCACGTCTATTTAATCAAGAACTGCAGCCAAGAAAAACAACAACAACTTCCAGACGTCTAGACAATACCAGCAGTCTACCTGCCCCACTGCCCATCACCCAACCTTTCACCTGGGTCGCTGGGAGACCACGTCCTCTGAAACAAGCCATTTAACAGCCGGTTAATAGTTAAAGAAGTCACCAGCACCATCTGCCCGGCTGATATTCTGTATAAATAGAGCGTCCTCGCCCACTATGAGTTAGAATACTCCTGTGTGCTCAACTGAGTAGACCCGTTAGCACATCTTGGTGTGGTAGCGGAGTTAGTCAGACTAGCTAACAGTATTCTGCACCATATTTTATTTTGCACTTTAACGTAAACGTAAATTTGATTATTCATCTTGTTTGTCTTGCACACTTTGTATTAAAGCCAAGCCTGGATATTTATGTAATTTGTTTAATTTATTTTTAAAGTAAAGTATTTTTAAATGTTTTTTCCCTCTACTTTATCCTACAGTTTCTCACTGTGAAGACACCTTTGCAGCTTAACTTTTTTTTTTTTAATATTTTGACTGGCATTACAGAGACTGCACGACCACCAACGTTTCCCGTCACTAATGTTATTGTTTTACATGTTATTGTTTTACATGTTATTGTTTTACATGTTATTGTTTTACATGTTATTGTTTTACATGTTATTGTTTTACATGTTATTGTTTTACATGTTATTGTTTTACATGTTATTGTTTTACATGTTATTGTTTTACATGTTATTGTTTTACATGTTATTGTTTTACATGTTATTGTTTTACATGTTATTGTTTTACACGTTATTGTTTTACACGTTATTGTTTTACATGTTGTTGCATGAGAGAGAGAGAGAGAGAGAGTAAAGGCATCCCAGACCAGGAAGACTTGGGACACTCTTACATCCCAGACCACGAAGACTTGGGACACTCTTACATCCCAGACCACGAAGACTTGGGACACTCTTACATCCCAGACCAGGAAGACTTGGGACACTCTTACATCCCAGACCAGGAAGACTTGGGACACTCTTATGTGTGAGGGATCTAGATCCCTCAGCTAGTTTTCCTAGTTTCTAGATTAGGCTAGTCACTCTAGAAACTGAAGCTTTCAAAATAACATATGCTTGTTGGGTGTTGAATGAAAGCTTATGTTATGGACTATCATTTGTGAGTAGTTAGAAGTCTGTGATTGCTCTGTAGAGAGAATTACATGGATTTTCCTGTTTCTGTGAAGTAGGATGTGAGTTACTTGGACTAAAACCGTTAGAGGTGGGGGGTGAGTGGGGTGAACGCTGCCTCTCCCCCCCACATGGGAGACATCACGCCACTCGTAGGCCTCTCCCTCCTTGTGACGTCACAGGACGCCCGAGGGTGATGGAGGCCTGTGACTGGTCGAGGCACGAGGAGCCGTGCCGGCTTCAAGCTGATTGGTCTAGGCATTGTAGGGAGAAGGTATGGGTATTTGAGTTTTCCCGCCCGCCAGGGAGGCAGTTGGAATTTTGCGGCCAGGGAAGGAAGAGGTGTTGGTGGAGGTGGCACGCCAGCCACCTCCACCCCCTGTTAATCGCTTCTGTCGTCCAAATTACTCGATTGGTGGCACTCCTGCCATCAGGGGTTGTGTCAAGGCCCAATTAAGTGAATTGGGGCCAAGGATTTACAGAAGGAACAGTAATAAGGCTAGAGAGACAGTTGACTGTGTTCACCAATGGGGCAGCTGGAGCCTCATGGTGTAACAGGTGGGTCGAGTATCCTGTCTATTGGCAATGGACAATTGGTGTTGGGCAGTGTAAGCGGGTGTGATATTACAGGCCCATGTTGGACTTTGCATTCCGCCAGGCTGCGTCAGTATGAGGACGCCGCCGGCCATTATCACCCCAGTGTAGAGCAAGGCAGGCCCTTGTCTGATGGGGTTGTGATTCCCCAGCCGTGTGGGTACTCCTGTGGGCGGCACCCATGTGCGCGCCCGCCCGCGGGTGGAGGCCACCCACCTAGGCCACCCGCCTGGCCAAACCCCACCCCGCCCGCCAGCTGAGCCGGTGGGGTGCTATGACGTCATGCGCTACCCGTGGCCTCCCAGGCCACCCGCGCGCCGGCCACCCCAGGCCACCCAACCCCCTCTCTCAGCTCGGGAGGGGCGCTGTGGCCACAAGCCTTGGCCACATGCCTTGGCCACTTTCCCGGGACAGCCTAGGGCCACATCTTGTCGACGCATGAGGAGCAAGCCAGCTAAGTGTTGTCAACTAGTGTGGTAGTAACTTGGGGAAATAAGGAAAAATAAGGGAAAGAGGGCAGTGGAAATAAATACTATTACAGTGTGATGGGTACCGGTGGAATTCCCGGTAAGTGTTATCTCAGAGCCTCGCCAGGCTAGAAAAGCAGCTGAGTGGCAGCTGTCAGGGGATCCAGGTGTTGGATAGGGGCGGTACCTGGAGATAGATATTATACACGGGACCACACTGTATGTTAGTATGTTAGTAGACTGACTAGAGTATGTAACCAGTCAGGGTAGAGATTTACCATATAAGTGATCCAGCCTGTCGATTCTATATAATCGTTCAGACTGGATTAATGCCATAGAGTACCGTAAGATTATAATCATTAGATGTAGGCAGGGATGTCAGTGGGGACCCCTAAAGTCTGTGTAATTAGTTGCACATTAGCACATTACTTGGTGATATAATTTTCATTGATTATGTGAATGCCATTTCTATGTGTTCATTTGCATGTTTATGTACTGTGTTGTGTGGTAAGTCAGTAGGTGTGATTGCTGACTGATTGCCTAATGATGTCATTAGCATGTGGGGTATGCTGACGGCATCATTATGTTACAGGTTTGTGCAGTGTTGTTATCAGTTTATACAATATTATTGCCCCAGGAACTGTGTTGAGGGTTTAAGGGACCTCTAGGATTATTCAGGGGAATTCACAGTACTTATTGAAAGCAGGCAATTGATGGGTTAATTGACTTGCTGAGGCAAGTGTGTGTGTGTTCACAGTATTCCTTTGCAATCAAGTGCAAGAAGAAAAGAGGGGGGGCAGTAATATTAGTATACTTGTGTGTGTTGCACAACCGTGTGTCATTATTGTGTGGGCACAGTAATTAGCGAGTTGCAGTAGCCGCAACCATATGTGGGCAGTGCTGTTATGATGTTGCATGCCATTATAGTGTGACCTATGTAATGCTGGGGTTACTTTGTTTCTTTAAGTTGTGTTGAGGACTTAAGGATTCAGTGAGTTAATTAAGTAAGGGGTAATTAACTGGATAAGGGGTGCACACTTAGTATTGTGGAGTGAGTGGGGGGGCTGTTATGAGAGAAACAGTGTTGAGCGAGAATGAGATACGTCTCGGGAGCAATTAATTGTCCATGTGACAACTAATTGACCACTCTAGCTAATTATGTAATTAGCCTTCTCATCATGAATTCACGTAGTGGGAGAGGATCTGTCAGTGGCTGTCAGTACTTGTGTTAACGTAATATGCTCGAGACTAATTACCTTTCAGGGGTATAGCAATTAGTGGCTCATGTTAATTAGTGAAGTAATTAACATTGGAGAGCTCCGGTGACTCGGTAAAGCGAGGTCATGGAGCTAGCATAAATCGTTGTATTAATCATATCCTGTCTGAGGACAGTGGATTAGTGGCACAGCTTGTTAATTAGGGTAATTAACTCCTTTCCCGTGAATTCACAGTGTTTGATGAGACCTGCTTAGGCAGTGCGGAGTGAGACGTATTTCTGGATGATTAATTATCGGTCCTGGTGACAGTTAATTAATGGCTCAGCAGTAATTAGTGCCCTAATTAGGGTAATTAACACTCACTAGTAATTTTTTGACACAGACTGTGGAGAAGCTACCAAGTTAGGGTAGGCTTAGTTAACGTAACTCAATGGGGATGTAATTAGTGGTCCGTTTGACCTTAATTGAGAATTACTCACTGAATACTTGCAAGGAGTCAAGTGTAATGTAATATGTTGAGTTATTGTTAACAAGAGAGAGACAAGTGTTAAAGATTAACGTAGAGTATCATCCTGTTGTTGTCTAGTGGGAGACAATTGTTTGTGATTACCGTAGTACTTTGTTGCTGACTGCTGCGATCAGTCAATTAACGTAATTAATCACTTAAGGCAATTTCTTTTGGTTGTCGTCTGGTGACGAGAGTAGAGTCATCTAGGGATCTGTGGAGCTGTGTCCCAGAATCCCGCCTTGCCTGTCTGTGTATCTGGTTACAACAGGGCAACTTCTTATTGGGAGTTGCAAAGAGTGTTCACACTGGGTTGTGATAGGGGGGAGTCACTGTTGGACTCCCGCCTAGTTACGTGGGTCTCTCCTGGGGGGCAGGAGGACCCCTACGTTTGTGATTATAGTAGCTGTCGGGGAAACCGTGACACTATTGATTGCCTGCTTGTGTCTTTGTTTCAGTGGAACCTTCATTTGTTCAGTTAGTTCATGTTGTCAGCCCGAAGTGTCAGCAAGATGGAGCCTGCTGTCACTTCTCGAGGGACTGTTGAATAGCTGTGTTGCAAATGCCACTTGATGTACAATAACGTAACCATTCGCTGTGGTGTAACTTAGTCTGTGATATTTTTCTTTGTTTTGCAATATTGCATCATCAGTGGGCACACCTGTGTTCAGGTTAGTTCAGTATGCAGCCTCACAGCAAGGGTTGCTATTTAGCTGTTTGTTATCGTGCCACTGGATTGACATTAACGTAACGTAAACTCGGTAATGTAGTAGTTAGTCTCTTGTTATTAATAAATTGTTATGTTATAGAAAACGGTCTTTGATGTCAACCCTTCAACCATATTATTCCACCATATTTCTGCATATTATTAAATGTTGATGTGATCTTGATAAGGCGGCTGTTCTTGGGAATTCCAATTCCAATTCATAGCGCCACATCAAATATAAATATTTGATTGTGAGAACCCGTCGGTTACCCTTTATTGGTTTTAACGTTCTTTTAACTAGGAGGAGCCAGCGGCCTATTGTGGACAGGTTTTCACCCCTAGTGGTGGAAGCCTGGCGGTTTGCTCCCGCTTTTCCTTTTTCTATTGGTCTCATGCTTAGAGTAGAAATATCTTCAGTGTGCAGTTCTTCATGCTTGAGGTCCACGTCCTAAGGGAGGTAGGCACAGAAAAAAGTCTTACACAGTTAAGTCAGTTTGTGTCTAGTCAGTGTTTTAAATATTAACACTATTAAATTGAAATATTGGTACATTAATTATCATTTATATGGATTGCTTGAAGTAAAGTATTACTCTATATTTCCCCAAATATTAAGTAATGCTGCAAGAATTACTGTTTGGTAACAGTAATTAACAGTAACAGTAAATAACAGTGGTATTTTGTTCCATAATATACTTATAGACCATGACTTACTTACACTTAAGTAGATTTCCACCTCTCTCCCCCCCCCCTCTCTCTCTCTCTCCCACACACTGGTGAGAGAGATAGGTGCAGGCGGTGCACCTATCTTCATCATCACCATATTTGGTTATTGACCTATTGACCATTATTCATTGACCTAGCTAATGTGGTTATTAGTACTAATCTGCACTTTAAACAAACGTCCTGGCGGACATTAAGCCCACATTATAATGGACATTAAGTTCACTTTATAATGGACATTGAGTTCACTTTATAACGGGTTCTGCCAAGGTGCACTAAAATAGTCTGGGCTCTTGGAGACGGGCTGGGGTTCCCACTTTCCTTTAAACGTTTGATATTTACTCAAGACAAGCGAACGTTTCCCAGCTAACAGTTAACTTCCTAAAGAATTATTTATAGTAAACAATTCAAGTAACGTTATAGTGGTAATTTGTCTTGTTTACGATAGGGAGCCATCCTGAGGCCTCACTGATCTGAGTGACGTCGGACATCCGACGTCACGGACATCATCGTTTGTTGAGGACGTCACGGACATCATGACGTCGGACATCAACGTTTGTTAGTGGCCCGAAGTCTTCCTGGTCTGGGATGTAAGAGTGTCCCAAGTCTTCCTGGTCTGGGATGTAAGAGTGACCCCAAGTCTTCCTGGTCTGGGATGTAAGAGTGTCCCAAGTCTTCCTGGTCTGGGATGTAAGAGTGTCCCAAGTCTTCCTGGTCTGGGATGTAAGAGTGGCCCCAAGTCTTCCTGGTCTGGGATGTAAGAGTGGCCCAAAGTCTTCCTAGTCTGGGATGTATGAGTGGCCCCAAGTCTTCCTGGTCTGGGATGCAAGAGTGACCCAAAGTCTTCCTAGTCTGGGATGTAAGAGTGGCCCCAAGTCTTCCTGGTCTGGGATGTAAGAGTGTCCCAAGTCTTCCTGGTCTGGGATGTAAGAGTGTCCCAAGTCTTCCTGGTCTGGGATGTAAGAGTTGTCCCAAATCTTCCTGGTCTAGAATGTAAGAGTGGTCCCAAGTCTTCCTGGTCTGGGATGTAAGAGTGTCCCAAGTCTTCCTGGTCTGGGATGCAAGAGTGACCCAAGTCTTCCTGGTCTGGGATGTAAGAGTTGTCCCAAGTTTTCCTGGTCTGGGATGCAAGAGTGACCCAAAGTCTTCCTAGTCTGGGATGTAAGAGTGGCCCCAAGTCTTCCTGGTCTGGGATGTAAGAGTGGTCCCAAGTCTTCCTGGTCTGGGATGTAAGAGTGACCCAAGTCTTCCTGGTCTGGGATGTAAGAGTGGCCCTAAGTCTTCCTAGTCTGGGATGTAAGAGTGTCCCAAGTCTTCCTGGTCTGGGATGTATGAGTGGCCCCAAGTCTTCCTGGTCTGGGATGTAAGAGTGGCCCCAAGTCTTCCTGGTCTGGGATGTATGAGTGGTCCCAAGTCTTCCTGGTCTGGGATGTAAGAGTGGCCCCAAGTCTTCCTGGTCTGGGATGTATGAGTGGTCCCAAGTCTTCCTGGTCTGGGATGTATGAGTGGTCCCAAGTCTTCCTGCTTCCAGACGGGGACCATGTGGTATTTTGTTCCATAATATACTTATAGACCATGACTTACTTACACTTAAGTAGATTTCCACCTCCCTCCCCCCCCCCCCTCTCTCTCTCTCTCCCACACACTGGTGAGAGAGATAGGTGCAGGCGGTGCACCTATCTTCATCATCACCATATTTGGTTATCTCTTGTCGGCTGGAGGTAGGAAGAGAGCCGCTCTCTTTCTCTCCTCCCGCTCCTCCACTTCTCCTCTCCCACCTTCACCACTTCCCTCTTCTCCCTGGTGCTCGTGCACCTCCCCCCCCCCCTCCCTCTCCCAACACTGTGCTGGGATACACAACACTTTGGTGCAGTGTTGCCTGGACTGTTCAGACATATTATTTGTGGTCGGAATAAATAGTGGTCAGTAAGGTATTGTTCTTATAGGCCTTGTAATATATTTAATATATATAAATAATAATGTTACCACCATACACATGGTTGTTATACTGCCGAGGCCGCGGTCAGTGTGAGGCGAACACCACTACCGATACACCATGTCACCAACGGTACACCACCTCACCAACGGAACACTACCACACCAACGGTACACCATCTCACCAACGGTACACCACCTCTTTAGCAGAAGAAGTTGTTAAACACATATGACAAAATCTTACTGAAGCGACCATACGAGTCATAAATACTCATACTCCGCCCAAGTAAAACAGAAACAAGCAACACTTAGTGGGCCAGCCAGAGGCTTAGGGCCCGGGCAGGAATATTCCTGAAAAAATCACCTCTCCAACGGTACACCATCTCACCAACGGTACACGCTCTCACCAACAGTACATCACCTCACCAACGGTATACCTCTTCACCAACGGTTCACCACCTCACCAACGGTACACCACCTCACCAACGGTACATCACTTCACCAGCGGTACACCATTTATTTAGATTTTGCCCCAGGGGCGAGTTTACTGGGCAGCGCCACTCATCCTGTGAGTGGACACACCGCCATAGCAGCATGTACAACACTCCCCAATAGGAAGAAAACCCGCTGGGTTGTTCATCCTGTCACTTGTACCCAGAACCAGCTGGGACTTGCTTAACTATCGCAAGTGAACAGCTCCTCAAATAAGAAGATTAACATCTGTAAAGTCTTAAAAGCTTACGTTATCTTGCTGATGCAAAATGGGGGAATCTTTTAAGAACAGTATCATTATATGACAAATAGTTTTTTTCTAACTCAAACAATGTGCAGTTTATTATTCTAACACATATTTCTAATGTCTCTCAGGTGTTCACATTCACGTAGATAGTGGTCAAGGCGGTGTCCATCACTCTCACCACAGATTCTGCAACTTCGCTGATCAACTGTTGTTTCCATTCTCCATGGATATTTGTATACAAGACGAATTCTCACTATTACTGATTCTCTCCCGCGTCCTCCTCCTCTTCGTCCATAATGATTGGGATTGCCAGCTGCAACCATGTTGTACCATCGTACAGATTCACTGGTTTGTGCTTCTATCCTCCTTTCCTAAGTAACTTTGTCACGGTGATGCTGCCTGATAATAACTCTAATTTTGTAGTAGAGTCTTGGGTATGAAGTATTCAGTATGGTCTCCTTCAGCGCCTTCAGCAGCCAGCACATCTGCTCGTTCATTCCCACATATTCCAACATGGGAGGGGATCCACAGAAACTAGATGACTCTTCCCTGATTGGTAAGTACTCTCACAGCTCCCTAAATTTCAGCGACTGTTGCAAAATTTTCTGCCCCATTTCTACTTAGGCTTTGCAGTGCTGCTTTTAAATCAGTGCAAATCACTGAACCATTAGTGTTCCGTTCAAGAATCCTAAACGCAATAACAATGGCAGTTAGTTCTGCTTGCGTTGAAGAGGCATAGTTCTCAATACGCGCTTTTTCTTCATTTCTGCGTTGGAAAGCGTTATCCTTAATTACCGTGTATGCTGCACCAGCCCTACCATTCACAGGATTAGATGACCCGTCAGTGTAGATTTGATCTAGTTCATCTCCGGCTTCTCTATAAATTTCCTCGAGATACTTGTGCCTCATTTCTTGTGGTATCATGTTGGATTTTTTCGTAGCCATTTCATTGATGATAATCTTGCTTGAGTCATCCTCCCAGGGAGGTAACCTCTCTACAGGCAGGAGCTCACGGGCTTGCTCAAGCAGGTGAAGCTCTTCCAGGTAGCAGACTGATCTGTGATGCCATTTTTGGCTTATCCTATTTCCCCCTGAAAGTAGCACAGAACTTAGTTTTTTCTTAGCAATGTCATTGAAATGGGGATCTCTGGCTATCCGAATTGCAAGCGTAGCATTCAGTTCCTTAATTCTGCTTTTAACACTAAGGAGAGACAACTCCTCTCGTTGATTAGACGTTTTGGCAGTTCTTGGAACTCCAAGAATGATTGTCATGGCTTCATTTTGAATGCTTTCGAGACTTTTCATATCGCTTTGGGAGTAGGTGCACAAAACAGGTGCAGCATAGTTTATGACGAAACGCACATAGGCTGTGTACACGTGTACATTAAGCACGGCAATATCTCACAAACGGTACACAACCTCACCAAGGAGTGCACCACCTCCACAACGGTACACCACCTCACTAACGGTACACCATCTTCCCAACGGTACACCACCTCACTAACGGTTTACCACCTCGCCAACGGTACACCACCTCACCAACGCTACACCACACCATAAACGGTACACCATCTCACCAACGGTACACCTCCACACCAATGGTAAAAATCTCACCAACGGTACACCATCTCACCAACGTTACACAATCTCACCACCGGTACACCATCTCACCATCGATACACCATCTCACCAACGGTACACAATCTCACCAACAGTACACAATCTCACAAACGGTACATCACCTCACCAACGGTACACAACATCACAAACGGTACACCACCTCACCAACGGTTCACCACCTCACAAACGGTACACCACCTCACCAACGGTACTCCACCTCACAAACGGTACTCCACCTCACCAACGGTTCACCACCTCACCAACGGAACACCACCTCACCAACGGTACACAACGTCACGAATAGTACACAATCTCACCAACAGTACACCATCTTATTAACGGTACACCACCTCACCAACGGTACACAACCTCACCAACGGTACACCATCTAACCAACGGTACTCCACCTCACCAACGGTACACCACCTCACAAACGGTACACCACCTGACCAATGGTTCACCACCCCACCAACGGTACACCACCTCACCAACGGTACACCACCTCACCAACGGTACACCACCTCACCAATGGTACACAATCTCACCAACGGTACACCATCTCACCAACGGTACACCATCTCACCAACGGTACACCGGCACACCAACGGTACACCACCTGGTTGATACCTGGTTGATGGGGTTCTGGGAGTTCTTCTACTCCCCAAGCCCGGCCCGAGGCCAGGCTTGACTTGTGAGAGTTTGGTCCACTAGGCTGTTGCTTGGAGCGGCCCGCAGGGCCACATACCCACCACAGCCCGGTTGGTCCGGCACTCCTTGGAGGAATAAATCTAGTTTCCTCTTGAAAATGTCCACGGTTGTTCCGGCAATATTTCTTATGCTTGCTAGGAGGGTGTTGAACAACCGTGGACATCTGATGTTTATACAGTGTTCTCTGATTGTGCCTATGGCACCCCTGCTCTTCACTGGTTCTATTCTGCATTTTCTTCCATATCGTTCACTCCAGTACGTTGTTATTTTACTGTGTAGATTTGGTACTTGGCCCTCCAGTATCTTCCAGGAGTATATTATTTGATATCTCTCTCGTCTCCTTTCTACTGAGTACATTTGGAGGGCTTTGAGACGATCCCAATAATTTAGGTGCTTTATCGCGTCTATGCGTGCCGTATATGTTCTCTGCATTCCCTCTATTTCAGCAATCTCTCCTACTCTGAAGGGGGAAGTGAGTACTGAGCAGTACTCGAGACGGGACAACACAAGTGACTTAAAGAGTACAACCATTGTGATGGGATCCCTGGATTTGAAAATTCTCGTAATCCATCCTATAATTTTTCTGGCTGTCGCATTATTTGCTTGGTTATGCTCCTTAAACGTTAGGTCGTCAGACATTATTATTCCCAAATCCTTTACATGCTGTTTTCCTACTATGGGTACATTTGATTGTGTTTTGTACTCTGTATTATGTTTAAGGTCCTCATTTTTACCGTACCTGAGTACCTGGAATTTATCACTGTTAAACATCATGTTATTTTCTGATGCCCAGTCGAAAACTTTATTAATATCAGCTTGAAGTTTTTCAATGTCCTCAGCCGAGGTAATTTTCATATTGATTTTTGTGTCATCTGCAAAGGATGATACGAAGCTGTGACTTGTATTTTTGTCTATATCTGATATGAGAATAAGGAAAAGCAGCGGTGCAAGGATTGTACCCTGAGGTACAGAGCTTTTAACTGCACTTGGACTAGATTTTATATGGTTGACAGTTACTCGCTGAGTCCTGTTTGACAGAAAACTGAGTATCCAGCGTCCTACTTTACCGGTTATTCCCATTGACTTCATTTTGTGTGCTATCACGTAATGGTCACATTTATCGAAAGCCTTTGCGAAGTCCGTGTATATCACATCAGCATTCTGTTTCTCTTCTAATGCCTCAGTGACTTTGTCGTAGTGCTCAAGTAGCTGTGAGAGGCACGATCTTCCCGCTCGAAATCCATGTTGGCCTGGGTTGTGAAGGTCATTGGTCTCCATGAAATTGGTGACCTGACTCCTAATCACTCTCTCAAATACTTTTATGATGTGCGATCTTAGTGCAACTGGTCTATAATTCTTTGCCAATGCTTTGCTCCCTCCCTTGTGTAGAGGCGCTATGTCTGCTACTTTAAGTGCATCTGGTATCTCCCCCGTGTCCAAGCTCTTCCTCCACACTATACTGAGTGCCTGTGCTACCGGCACTTTGCATTTCTTTATAAATATTGAGTTCCATGAGTCTGGACCTGGGGCCGAGTGCATAGGCATGTTTTCAATTTCTCTTTCAAAATTTTGTGCGCTCGTATTGATATCAGTTATATTTACAGGGGTTTGAATATCCCGCATAAAGAAATTGTCTGGATCTTCCACTTTCATGTTGTTTATTGGAGAGCTAAACATGTCCTCATACTGCTTTTTTAGGATTTCACTAATTTCTTTGTCATCCTCCGTGTATGAACCTTCACTTGTACGAATAGGTCCAATACTGGCAGTGGTTTTTGCTTTTGATTTCGCATATGTGAAGAAATATTTTGGATTTTTCTTTATTTCCTGAATTGTTTTCTGTTCTAACTGCCTTTCTTCAGTTTCATATGAGTGTTTCAATTTCCGCTCGATTTCTTCAATCTCCCTATTTAAATTATTTCTTCTTTGACGGGAAATTCGTGTCTGCATAAGCAGTTCCGTTATTTTTTCCTGCGTTTATAGTGTCGTCTGCGTTCTCTCTCTACGATGGATCTCTTTCTAGCTTTCCTCAAAGGAACATGTTTCGGACAGACTTCATACGCTTCCGAAGTCAGTTTTTCTATTCCTTCTGTAGGACTTGTATTACTTAGAACAGTTTCCCATGGAATGTTTGTAAGTTCCCTGTTTATTATCTCCCAGTCTATCCTTTTATTATTAAAATTGAATTTACTGAATAGCCCCTCTCGCTTTATCAACGTTTAAGATCTATTCTGAGTATTGAAGGTTGTTTGCACTTCAATAAGCTTGTGATCTGAGTATGTGGTATCTGATATCGTAATGCCTCTGATAATGTCGTCATTGTTCGTAAAGACCAGATCTAGAATATTTTCATTTCTCGTTGGCTCCGATATCTGCTGATTGAGTGAAAATTTTTCACAGAATCTAAGTAGTTCTCTACTCTGTGGTTGGTTAGGTCCTGATAGATTTCCTGGTATAATATTATTGTTTGCTATTCTCCACCTGAGACTAGGCAAGTTGAAGTCACCTAGGAAAATAATATCAGGTATCGGGTTCTCCAAATTATCAAGGCTATTCTCTATTTTGTTTATCTGTTTTGTGAATTCCTCAGCCGTTGCATCTGGCGGTTTGTATATTAGAATAATCACTAAATTTATTTTCTCTATTTTTAATCCCAGTACCTCTACCACATCATTTGTAACGTTTAGGAGCTCCGAGCATACAAAGTCTTCCCTAATATACAGACCCACTCCTCCATGTGACCTAATTTTCCTATCACACCTGTATAGGTTATATCCTGGAATCCAGATCTCACTGTCCAACAATTCCCCTGCATGGGTTTCTGTGAAAGCTCCAAATACTGCATTTGACTCCGTGAGGAGGCCATTTATGAACTGTACTTTGTTGTTTGTTCTTGTTTTCAGTCCTTGTATATTGGCAAAGATGAATGAGGTTACTCTATTAGTGATAGTTTGACTGGGAGACTTTTTCGACAAGCCCATTATGCGTGGACATAATGAGTTTGTTCTGACCAGTACTGATTGTTGTAGGGCAGTTGTCTGTCGTAGTTGTAGTTCCCTTTCGGTGTGTAATTGTATCTGTAATTCTGGATTGCAAGTTGTTACGGACCCGAGCCCAGCATCGTAGCACGAAGCAGTGACGACAACGCCATCTGTGGGTCAGCTCCCGAAACCCCCTCCAAATGGACGACGCCATCTAGTGAGGACGGGGTATACCGGCCACAGGGTCTGGTTTCCCGTCTTGATCAGCTCGTAACATAGCCGCTGCTGACCTCTGGTGAGGTGGCGCTTAGACAGCAATGCCATCTATGGAGTGGATAGGTGGACGTTTGTGTCTAAGCCTGTAAATGAGGAGCCCTTGAGTGTCCCTAGTACTGATGACGTGTCTGATTACAGAGTCGACCTGGGACTGCTGTATTGGATGGTGGGGCAGTCTACCCAAGGCAGCTAAAGTCTCTCCACGTGTTTGCTGCAGAAGCTGTGAGTTGCTCCCGAACGAACACTGCTGAGAGTGTTAGCCTGCCTGTGACGTGGCAGAGTTGAGGAATCGTCGTACCCGGGGGTTGACTGGTGGAAGGAACTAGCCACTGTGGTGCTATAGAGACGAGAGTGATCAGCGGAATCACACGAGGCTCCTGCCTAGAGCTCACAACCCTAGTATCGGTCGTGGAGTGGCCTACGCAGTGGAGTTGATTGGAACCTGCCAGCTACAGGCTGGATTTGTGGTTGAAGGCCTCCACGACGGTGCACCCAGTGGGACTGTGATTTGGCTGGCCTGTGGCCAGGGTAGATTCGCCTAGAGAATCAAAGGATTCATTGTGAGGCCACGAGAAGAGAACCAGGGTTACTCATCTTGAGCACCGTAGAGCATCCTGTGTCTTCGGAGGAAGACAGGTTATTGTATATAAGTGTAGTTATAGTCCCAGCGAGTGACTGTGAGATATTTATTTATGGTGGTGGTTAATATATATATTAAATTAGTGTATTTGTATCCCTTCCCCTTTAATTTACTTGCGTTACAGAATACACCCCTTGAAAGCCACTACTAACTTGGGGCCGGATACCCAAACTCTAACAACATCAGAGAAGAACCCCAGTTACGACCGAATAGAGCCGTAACACAAGTGGATCTGGCATCCAGTTCCATACATTCTCCATGCTTCTCCTTTTGAATTTTCTTTCGGTCTGGTATAAAAAATTTATAGAGTTTGCTCCAAATTCATTATCCTGCTTGCCACTCTTTATGTAGCGTTCCGTGCCTTTCACGTGAAAGTGTGGGCAGCTGAGGTCATAGCATTTTCTGTCCTCCAGTGAGGTTTGGCACATGTCAGGATGGAAAAACCTACATATTGATCCAAATCGACACTCACCTTTCCTAAGCACATTTAAACATTTTTTGGGACGTTGGTAACTGCATTCTAATCCTTTCTTATTACCAGCATATCTATGTCTGCATATGCCCTTTGCATGCACCTCACCAACGGTACATCACCACACCAATTGTTCACCACCTCACCAACGGTACACCACCACTCAAACTGTACACCACCTCACAAACGGTACACCACCTCACCAACGGTACACCACCTCACCAACGGTACACCATCTCACCAACGGTACACCACTTCACTAACGGTACACCACCTCACCAACGGTACAACACCTCACCAACGGTACACCATCTCACCAACGGTACACCATCTCAGCATCGTTACAACACCTCACCAAAGGTACACCACCACACCAACGGTACACCAGCTCATCAACGGTACACCACCACACCAACGGTTCACCACCTCAAACGGTACACCACAACTCAAACGGTAAACCACCTCACACACGGTACACCACCTCACCAACGGTACACCACCACACCAACGGTACACCACCACACCAACGGTACACCAGCTCATCAACGGTACACCACCACACCAACGGTAAACCATATCACCAACGGTACACCACCTCACCAACGGTACTCCACCTCACCAACGGTCCACCATCTCAACGTCGGTACAACACCTCACCAACGGTAAACCATCTCACCAACGGTACACCATCTCACCAACGGTACACCACCTTCCCACCGGTACACCACCTCCCCAACGGTACACCACCTCACTAACGGTACACCACCTCACCAACGGTTCACCACCTCTCAAACGGTACACCACCTCTCAAACGGTACACAACCTCACCAACGGTACTCCACCTCACCAACGGTACACCATCTCACCAACGGTCCACCATCTCAACGTCGGTACAACACCTCACCAACGGTACACCACCTCCCCAACGGTACACCACCTCTCAAACGGTACACAACCTCACCAACGGTACTCCACCTCACCAACGGTACACCACCACACCAACGGTACACCATCTCACCAACGGTTCACCACCACACCAAGGGTACACCACCAGACCAAGGGTACACCACCTCACCAACGGTTCACCACCACACCAAGAACACACCACCTCACCAGCGGTACACCACCACACCAAGGGTACACCACCTCACGAACGGTACACCACCACACCAAGGTCACACCATCTCACCAGCGGTACACCACCACACCAAGGGTACACCACCTCACCAACGGTTCACCACCACACCAAGGGTACACCAGGTGTTCCCTGAAGAACCTGGCCTGCTCCGTGTGTGGCAGGGAGGCGGGGTGGGACACAGTGTGGGGGAACTATCCGCCGCTATACACAATATTCTGCGTCAGTGATATGACTGGTCTTGAGGGCGTGTGTGGCGGCCTTCTCCTCGGCCTGGGGCGCTGAGAGCCGACCTCCATTTGACTGTCGTGAGAGTGGAGAGTGTCACCTTCCCTACTGCAAGCACTCCAGCCTGGCTCTACGTGTTGGAAAGTTCCAACACTGATACATCCTTATTGTATCATAATACATCACTATTGTATACTAATTACAATATCTTTAACCCTACTAACTGCAGTACTAATATAAATTAATATTTTTTCTATCTGCGCGTCATTTGCTAAAATTCTCCCCACATCGAGGGGCAGTATTGCGTCAGATAATATCCAGCAAGACATAATTATTGTCAACATGCAATTTAGATGAGAATAATTTCTTGTCTAACCATTATTCAATATATTCATGTTAATAAACATTGGTAGTAATATAGTCTATTGTAGTATCTTGAGGCCCATTCGCCTCTAATTATCATTGCACAATTTTGCAATTAATTATCTCATTTACTTCAGTGATCGAACCACACTGAAATGGTGTCAGGGATGCAATAGTCTTTTGACATTTAACCCCCATTTTGTGTGAGAAGATTTGAGTCATAAATTACAGTCCCTTTAATATTCAATATAAAATTAATCACCATATCCATACAACACTAGTTCACGGATGTAATAGTAAACCACTTGCTCTACCCAGTTTCCACTTTTCCTTTACAAAGTGGTGGTCCTTCCCAGCTATCGAAATATACCATCAATTTAAATGAATTATATGAGTCAAGTCTTCCCACACCACGCCAACAGGTGCATCTAGATTATTGCAAGCAGGTACTCCTGGCTTACTGCAAGGAAGTACTCCTGGCTTACTGCAAGGAAGTACTCCTGGCTTACTGCAAGGAAGTACTTCTGGCTTACTGCAAGGAAGTACTTCTGGCTTACTGCAAGGAAGTACTTCTGGCTTACTGCAAGGAAGTACTCCTGGCTTACTGCAAGGAAGTACTTCTGGCTTACTGCAAGGAAGTACTTCTGGCTTATTGCAAGCAGGTACTCCTGGCTTACTGCAAGGAAGTACTCCTGGCTTACTGCAAGCAGGTACTCCTGGCTTACTGCAAGGAAGTACTCCTGGCTTACTGCAAGGAAGTACTCCTGGCTTACTGCAAGGAAGTACTTCTGGCTTACTGCAAGGAAGTACTTCTGGCTTACTGCAAGGAAGTACTCCTGGCTTACTGCAAGGAAGTACTTCTGGCTTACTGCAAGGAAGTACTTCTGGCTTACTGCAAGGAAGTACTCCTGGCTTACTGCAAGGAAGTACTTCTGGCTTACTGCAAGGAAGTACTCCTGGCTTACTGCAAGGAAGTACTTCTGGCTTACTGCAAGGAAGTACTTCTGGCTTACTGCAAGGAAGTACTCCTGGCTTACTGCAAGGAAGTACTCCTGGCTTACTGCAAGGAAGTACTTCTGGCTTACTGCAAGGAAGTACTCCTGGCTTACTGCAAGGAAGTACTTCTGGCTTACTGCAAGGAAGTACTCAATGCCCGGTACCTAGCCAGGTCTACTGGTTGACGGCCGGGTACCTAGCCAGGTCTATTGGTTGACGGCCCGGTACCTAGCCAGGTCTACTGGTTGACGGCAGGGTACCTAGCCAGGTCTACTGGTTGACGGCCGGGTACCTAGCCAGGTCTACTGGTTGACGGCCAGGTACCTAGCCAGGTCTACTGGTTGACGGCCGGGTACCTAGCCAGGTCTACTGGTTGACGGCAGGGTACCTAGCCAGATCTACTGGTTGACGGCCCGGTACCTAGCCAGGTCTACTGGTTGACGGCAGGGTACCTAGCCAGGTCTACTGGTTGACGGCCGGGTACCTAGCCAGGTCTACTGGTTGATGGCCGGGTACCTAGCCAGGTCTACTGGTTGACGGCAGGGTACCTAGCCAGGTTACCTGGTTGACGGCCGGGTACCTAGCCAGGTTACCTGGTTGACGGCCGGGTACCAAGCCAGGTCTACTGGTTGACGGCCGGGTACCTAGCCAGGCTTACTGGTTGACGGCCGGGTACCTAGCCAGGCCTACTGGTTGACGGCAGGGTACCTAGCCAGGTCTACTGGTTGACGGCCGGGTACCTAGCCAGGTCTACTGGTTGACGGCAGGGTACCTAGCCAGGTCTACTGGTTGACGGCCGGGTACCTAGCCAGGTCTACTGGTTGATGGCCGGGTACCTAGCCAGGTCTACTGGTTGACGCCAGGGTACCTAGCCAGGTTACCTGGTTGACGGCCGGGTACCTAGCCAGGTTACCTGGTTGACGGCCGGGTACCAAGCCAGGTCTACCGGTTGACGGCCGGGTACCTAGCCAGGCTTACTGGTTGACGGCCGGGTACCTAGCCAGGCCTACTGGTTGACGGCAGGGTACCTAGCCAGGTCTACTGGTTGACGGCCAGGTACCTAGCCAGGTCTACTGGTTGACGGCCCGGTACCTAGCCAGGCCTACTGGCTGACGGCAGGGTACCTAGCCAGGTCTACTGGTTGATGGCCGGGTACCTAGCCAGGTCTACTGGTTGACGGCCGGGTACCTAGCCAGGTCTACTGGTTGACGGCCGGGTACCTAGCCAGGTCTACTGGTTGACGGCAGGGTACCTAGCCAGGTCTACTTGTTGACGGCCGGGTACCTAGCCAGGTCTACTGGTTGACGGCCGGGTACCTAGCCAGGTTACCTGGTTGACGGCCGGGTACCTAGCCAGGTTACCTGGTTGACGGCCGGGTACCAAGCCAGGTCTACTGGTTGACGGCCGGGTACCTAGCCAGGCTTACTGGTTGACGGCCGGGTACCTAGCCAGGCCTACTGGTTGACGGCCCGGTACCTAGCCAGGCGTACTGGTTGACGGCAGGGTACCTAGCCAGGTCTACTGGTTGATGGCCGGGTACCTAGCCAGGTTTACTGGTTGACGGCCGGGAACCTAGCCAGGTCTACTGGTTGACGGCCGGGTACCTAGCCAGGTCTACTGGTTGACGGCCCGGTACCTAGCCAGGTCTACTGGTTGACGGCCGGGTACCTAGCCAGGTCTACTGGTTGACGGCCGGGTACCAAGCCAGGTCTACTGGTTGACGGCCGGGTACCTAGCCAGGCTTACTGGTTGACGGCCGGGTACCTAGCCAGGTCTACTGGTTGACGGCCGGGTACCTAGCCAGGTCTACTGGTTGACGGCCGGGTACCTAGCCAGGTCTACTAATTGACGGCCGGGTACCAAGCCAGGTCTACTGGTTGACGGCCGGGTACCTAGCCAGGCTTACTGGTTGACGGCCCGGTACCTAGCCTGGTCTACTGGTTGACGGCCGGGTACCTAGCCAGGTTACCTGGTTGACGGCCGGGTACCAAGCCAGGTCTACTGGTTGACGGCCAGGTACCTAGCCAGGCTTACTGGTTGACGGCCGGGTACCTAGCCAGGTCTACTGGTTGACGGCAGGGTACCTAGCCAGGTCTACTGGTTGATGGCCGGGTACCTAGCCAGGTCTACTGGTTGACGGCCGGGTACCTAGCTAGGTCTACTGGTTGACGGCCCGGTACCTAGCCTGGTCTACTGGTTGACGGCAGGGTACCTAGCCAGGTTTACTGGTTGATGGCCGGGTACCTAGCCAGGTATACTGGTTGACGGCCCGGTACCTAGCCAGGCTTACTGGTTGACGGCCGGGTACCTAGCCAGGCCTACTGGTTGACGGCAGGGTACCTAGCCAGGTCTACTGGTTGACGGCCGGGTACCTAGCCAGGTCTACTGGTTGACGGCAGGGTACCTAGCCAGGTCTACTGGTTGACGGCCGGGTACCTAGCCAGGTCTACTGGTTGATGGCCGGGTACCTAGCCAGGTCTACTGGTTGACGCCAGGGTACCTAGCCAGGTTACCTGGTTGACGGCCGGGTACCTAGCCAGGTTACCTGGTTGACGGCCGGGTACCAAGCCAGGTCTACCGGTTGACGGCCGGGTACCTAGCCAGGCTTACTGGTTGACGGCCGGGTACCTAGCCAGGCCTACTGGTTGACGGCAGGGTACCTAGCCAGGTCTACTGGTTGACGGCCAGGTACCTAGCCAGGTCTACTGGTTGACGGCCCGGTACCTAGCCAGGCCTACTGGCTGACGGCAGGGTACCTAGCCAGGTCTACTGGTTGATGGCCGGGTACCTAGCCAGGTCTACTGGTTGACGGCCGGGTACCTAGCCAGGTCTACTGGTTGACGGCCGGGTACCTAGCCAGGTCTACTGGTTGACGGCAGGGTACCTAGCCAGGTCTACTTGTTGACGGCCGGGTACCTAGCCAGGTCTACTGGTTGACGGCCGGGTACCTAGCCAGGTTACCTGGTTGACGGCCGGGTACCTAGCCAGGTTACCTGGTTGACGGCCGGGTACCAAGCCAGGTCTACTGGTTGACGGCCGGGTACCTAGCCAGGCTTACTGGTTGACGGCCGGGTACCTAGCCAGGCCTACTGGTTGACGGCCCGGTACCTAGCCAGGCGTACTGGTTGACGGCAGGGTACCTAGCCAGGTCTACTGGTTGATGGCCGGGTACCTAGCCAGGTTTACTGGTTGACGGCCGGGAACCTAGCCAGGTCTACTGGTTGACGGCCGGGTACCTAGCCAGGTCTACTGGTTGACGGCCCGGTACCTAGCCAGGTCTACTGGTTGACGGCCGGGTACCTAGCCAGGTCTACTGGTTGACGGCCGGGTACCAAGCCAGGTCTACTGGTTGACGGCCGGGTACCTAGCCAGGCTTACTGGTTGACGGCCGGGTACCTAGCCAGGTCTACTGGTTGACGGCCGGGTACCTAGCCAGGTCTACTGGTTGACGGCCGGGTACCTAGCCAGGTCTACTAATTGACGGCCGGGTACCAAGCCAGGTCTACTGGTTGACGGCCGGGTACCTAGCCAGGCTTACTGGTTGACGGCCCGGTACCTAGCCTGGTCTACTGGTTGACGGCCGGGTACCTAGCCAGGTTACCTGGTTGACGGCCGGGTACCAAGCCAGGTCTACTGGTTGACGGCCAGGTACCTAGCCAGGCTTACTGGTTGACGGCCGGGTACCTAGCCAGGTCTACTGGTTGACGGCAGGGTACCTAGCCAGGTCTACTGGTTGATGGCCGGGTACCTAGCCAGGTCTACTGGTTGACGGCCGGGTACCTAGCTAGGTCTACTGGTTGACGGCCCGGTACCTAGCCTGGTCTACTGGTTGACGGCAGGGTACCTAGCCAGGTTTACTGGTTGATGGCCGGGTACCTAGCCAGGTATACTGGTTGACGGCCCGGTACCTAGCCAGGTCTACTGGTTGACGGCAGGGTACCTAGCCAGGTCTACTGGTTGATGGCCGGGTACCTAGCCAGGTCTACTGGTTGACGGCAGGGTACCTAGCCAGGTCTACTGGTTGACAGTCGGGTACCTAGCCAGGTCTACTGGTTGACGGCCCGGAACCTAGCCAGGTCTACTGGTTGACGGCCGGGTACCTAGCCAGGTCTACTGGTTGACTGCAGGGTACCTAGCCAGGTCTACTGGTTGACGGCCCGGTACCTAGCCAGGTCTACTGGTTGACGGCAGGGTACCTAGCCAGGTCTACTGGTTGACGGCCCGGTACCTAGCCAGGTCTACTGGTTGACGGCCCGGTACCTAGCCAGGTCTACTGGTTGACGGCAGGGTACCTAGCCAGGTCTACTGGCTGACGGTCGGGTACCTAGCCAGGTCTACTGGTTGACGGCCCGGAACCTAGCCAGGTCTACTGGTTGAGGGCAGGGTACCTAGCCAGGTCTACTGGTTGACGGTCGGGTACCTAGCCAAGTCTACTGGTTGACGGCCCGGTACCTAGCCAGGTCTACTGGTTGACGGCAGGGTACCTAGCCTGGTTTACTGGTTGACGGCCCGGTACCTAGTCAGGTCTACTGGTTGACGGCAGGGTACCTAGCCAGGTCTACTGGTTGACGGCCCGGTACCTAGCCAGGTCTACTGGTTGACGGCCAGGTACCTAGCCAGGTCTACTGGTTGACGGCCGGGTACCTAGCCAGTTCTTCTGGTTGACGGCAGGGTACCTAGCCAGATCTACTGGTTGACGGCAGGGTACCTAGCCAGATCTACTGGTTGACGGCCCGGTACCTAGCCAGGTCTACTGGTTGACGGCAGGGTACCTAGCCAGGTCTACTGGTTGACGGCCGGGTACCTAGCCAGGTCTACTGGTTGATGGCCGGGTACATAGCCAGGTCTACTGGTTGACGGCCGGGTACCTAGCCAGGCTTACTGGTTGACGGCCGGGTACCTAGCCAGGCCTACTGGTTGACGGCAGGGTACCTAGCCAGGTCTACTGGTTGACGGCCGGGTACCTAGCCAGGTCTACTGGTTGACGGCAGGGTACCTAGCCAGGTCTACTGGTTGACGGCCGGGTACCTAGCCAGGTCTACTGGTTGATGGCCGGGTTCCTAGCCAGGTCTACTGGTTGACGCCAGGGCACCTAGCCAGGTTACCTGGTTGACGGCCGGGTACCTAGCCAGGTTACCTGGTTGACGGCCGGGTACCAAGCCAGGTCTACTGGTTGACGGCCGGGTACCTAGCCAGGCTTACTGGTTGACGGCCGGGTACCTAGCCAGGCCTACTGGTTGACGGCAGGGTACCTAGCCAGGTCTACTGGTTGACGGCCGGGTACCTAGCCAGGTCTACTGGTTGACGGCCCGGTACCTAGCCAGGCCTACTGGTTGACGGCAGGGTACCTAGCCAGGTCTACTGGTTGATGGCCGGGTACCTAGCCAGGTCTACTGGTTGACGGCCGGGTACCTAGCCAGGTCTACTGGTTGACGGCCGGGTACCTAGCCAGGTCTACTGGTTGACGGCCGGGTACCTAGCCAGGTCTACTGGTTGACGGCCCGGTACCTAGCCAGGTCTACTGGTTGACGGCAGGGTACCTAGCCAGGTCTACTGGTTGACGGCCGGGTTCCTAGCCAGGTCTACTGGTTGACGGCCGGGTACCTAGCCAGGTTACCTGGTTGACGGCCGGGTACCTAGCCAGGTTACCTGGTTGACGGCCGGGTACCAAGCCAGGTCTACTGGTTGACGGCCGGGTACCTAGCCAGGCTTACTGGTTGACGGCCGGGTACCTAGCCAGGCCTACTGGTTGACGGCAGGGTACCTAGCCAGGTCTACTGGTTGACGGCCGGGTACCTAGCCAGGTCTGCTGGTTGACGGCCCGGTACCTAGCCAGGCGTACTGGTTGACGGCAGGGTACCTAGCCAGGTCTACTGGTTGATGGCCGGGTACCTAGCCAGGTTTACTGGTTGACGGCCGGGTACCTAGCCAGGTCTACTGGTTGACGGCCGGGTACCTAGCCAGGTCTACTGGTTGACGGCCCGGTACCTAGCCAGGTCTACTGGTTGACGGCCGGGTGCCTAGCCAGGTCTACTGGTTGACGGCCGGGTACCAAGCCAGATCTACTGGTTGACGGCCGGGTACCTAGCCAGGCTTACTGGTTGACGGCCGGGTACCTAGCCAGGTCTACTGGTTGACGGCCGGGTACCTAGCCAGGTCTACTGGTTGACGGCCGGTTACCTAGCCAGGTCTACTGGTTGACGGCCGGGTACCAAGCCAGGTCTACTGGTTGACGGCCGGGTACCTAGCCAGGCTTACTGGTTGACGGTCGGGTACCTAGCCAGGCTTACTGGTTGACGGCCGGGTACCTAGCCAGGCTTACTGGTTGACGGCCCGGTACCTAGCCAGGTCTATTGGTTGACGGCCGGGTACCTAGCCAGGTTACCTGGTTGACGGCCGGGTACCAAGGCAGGTCTACTGGTTGACGGCCAGGTACCTAGCCAGGCTTACTGGTTGACGGCCGGGTACCTAGCCAGGTCTACTGGTTGACGGCAGGGTACCTAGCCAGGTCTACTGGTTGATGGCCGGGTACCTAGCCAGGTCTACTGGTTGACGGCCGGGTACCTAGCTAGGTCTACTGGTTGACGGCCCGGTACCTAGCCTGGTCTACTGGTTGACGGCCGGGTACCTAGCCAGGTTTACTGGTTGATGGCCGGGTACCTAGCCAGGTCTACTGGTTGACGGCAGGGTACCTAGCCAGGTCTACTGGTTGACGGCCCGGTACCTAGCCTGGTCTACTGGTTGACGGCAGGGTACCTAGCCAGGTTTACTGGTTGATGGCCGGGTACCTAGCCAGGTCTACTGGTTGACGGCAGGGTACCTAGCCAGGTCTACTGGTTGACAGTCGGGTACCTAGCTAGGTCTAATGGTTGACGGCAGGGTACCTAGCCAGGTCTACTGGTTGACGGCCGGGTACCTAGCCAGGCTTACTGGTTGACGGCCGGGTACCTAGCCAGGTCTACTGGTTGACGGCAGGGTACCTAGCCAGGTCTACTGGTTGACGGCCGGGTACCTAGCTAGGTCTACTGGTTGACGGCAGGGTACCTAGCCAGGTCTACTGGTTGACGGCCCGGTACCTAGCCTGGTCTACTGGTTGACGGCAGGGTACCTAGCCAGGTTTACTGGTTGATGGCCGGGTACCTAGCCAGGTCTACTGGTTGACGGCAGGGTACCTAGCCAGGTCTACTGGTTGACAGTCGGGTACCTAGCCAGGTCTACTGGTTGACGGCCCGGAACCTAGCCAGGTCTACTGGTTGACGGCAGGGTACCTAGCCAGGTCTACTGGTTGACGGCCCGGTACCTAGCCAGGTCTACTGGTTGACGGCAGGGTACCTAGCCAGGTCTACTGGTTGACGGCCCGGTACCTAGCCAGGTCTACTGGTTGACGGCCCGGTACCTAGCCAGGTCTACTGGTTGACGGCAGGGTACCTAGCCAGGTCTACTGGTTGACGGTCGGGTACCTAGCCAGGTCTACTGGTTGACGGCCCGGAACCTAGCCAGGTCTACTGGTTGACGGCAGGGTACCTAGCCAGGTCTACTGGTTGACGGTCGGGTACCTAGCCAAGTCTACTGGTTGACGGCCCGGTACCTAGCCAGGTCTACTGGTTGACGGCAGGGTACCTAGCCAGGTCTACTGGTTGACGGCCCGGTACCTAGCCAGGTCTACTGGTTGACGGAATGGTACCTAGCCAGGTCTACTGGTTGACGGCCGGGTACCTAGCCAGGTCTACTGGTTGACGGCCCGGTACCTAGCCAGGTCTACTGGTTGACGGCAGGGTACCTAGCCAGGTCTACTGGTTGACGGCCGGGTACCTAGCCAGGTCTACTGGTTGACGGCCGGGTACCTAGCCAGGTTTACTGGTTGACGGCCCGGTACCTAGCCAGGTCTACTAGTTGACGGCCCGGTACCTAGCCAGGTCTACTAGTTGACGGCCCGGTACCTAGCCAGGTCTACTGGTTGACGGCCCGGTACCTAGCCAGGTCTACTGGTTGACGGCCCGGTACCTAGCCAGGTCTACTGGTTGACGGCCCGGTACCTAGCCAGGTCTAAGTTATAAACAAAATACCTTGAATAGAGTGTAATTTGTTCTTTGTTGGAAAAACATCGAAGTATTTTAAATTTAGAATTTCGCAACCTAAATACCCTGTTAGACATGGTCTGCAGCTCTGTTCATTTGTCAGAAAGTTCTCACCAAATTGACTGGGAAAAGGCTTCTTCAATAACGAATTTGTAGAAGCATTTTCTTCGGAACGTTATTGAATCTGATTTAACACAGATTAAAAATCATATAATATGAACATTAGCAGTGGTTAGTATAATATAGATACATTTTTGATTGATCAGTTAAATCATTCATGATATAACTGATATATATATATATATATATATATATATATATATATATATATATATATATATATATATATATATATATATATATATATATATATATATATATATATATATATATATATATGTCGTACCTAGTAGCCAGAATGCACTTCTCAGCCTACTATGCAAGGCCCGATTTGCCTAATAAGCCAAGTTTTCATGAATTAATTTTTTTTCGTCAACCTAACCTACCTAACCTAACCTAACCTAACTTTTTCGGCTACGTAACCTAACCAAACCTATAAAGATAGGTTAGGTTAGGTTAGGTAGGGTTGGTTAGGTTCGGTCATATATCTACGTTAATTTTTACTCCAATAAAAAAAAATTGTCCTCATACATAATGAAATGGGTAGCTTTATCATTTCATAAGAAAAAAATTAGAGAAAATATATTAATTCAGAAAAATTTGGCTTATTAGGCAAATCGGGCCTTGCATAGTAGGCCGAGAAGTGCATTCTGGCTACTAGGTACGACATATATATATATATATATATATATATATATATATATATATATATATATATATATATATGTCGTACCTAGTAGCCAGAACTCACTTTTCAGCCTACACTGCAAGGCCCGATTTGCCTAATAAGCCAAGTTTTCATGAAATAATATATTTTCTCTAATTTTTTTCTTATCAAATTATAAAGCAACTCATTTCATTATGTAAGAGGTGAATTTTTTTTTATTGGAGTTAAAATTAACGTAGATATATGACCGAACCTAACCAACCCTACCTAACCTAACCTAACCTATCTTTATAGGTTAGGTTAGGTTAGGTAGCCGAAAAAGTTAGGTTAGGTTAGGTTAGGTAGGTTAGGTAGTCGAAAAGCAATTAATTCATGAAAACTTGGCTTATTAGGCAAATCGGGCCATGCATAGTAGGCTCAGAAGTGAGTTCTGGCTACTAGGTACGACATATATATATATATATATATATATATATATATATATATGCATATATATATATATATATATATATATATATATATATATATATATATATATGCATATATATATATATATATATATATATGCGAACAAGCCTGAATGGTCCCCAGGACAATATGCAACTGAAAACTCACACCCCAGAAGTGACTCGAACCCATACTCCCAGAAGCAACGCAACTGGTATGTACAAGACGCCTTAATCCACTTGACCATCACGACCGGACATAATGAGGTGATAGCCGAGGCTATTTGAACCACCCCACCGCCGGCACTCGGATAGTAATCTTGGGCATAGCATTTTACCAAATCACCTCATTCTTTGGGGCACACGTGAGGAACACAAATGCGAACAAGCCTGAATGGTCCCCAGGACAATATGCAACTGAAAACTCACACCCCAGAAGTGACTCGAACCCATACTCCCAGAAGCAACGCAACTGGTATGTACAAGACGCCTTAATCCACTTGACCATCACGACCGGACATAATGAGGTGATAGCCGAGGCTATTTGAACCACCCCACCGCCGGCACTCGGATAGTAATCTTGGGCATAGCATTTTACCAAATCACCTCATTCTTTGGGGCACACGTGAGGAACACAAATGCGAACAAGCCTGAATGGTCCCCAGGACAATATGCAACTCTGGGTGTGAGTTTTCAGTTGCATATTGTCCTGGGGACCATTCAGGCTTGTTCGCATTTGTGTTCCTCACGTGTGCCCCAAAGAATGAGGTGATTTGGTAAAATGCTATGCCCAAGATTACTATCCGAGTGCCGGCGGTGGGGTGGTTCAAATAGCCTCGGCTATCACCTCATTATGTCCGGTCGTGATGGTCAAGTGGATTAAGGCGTCTTGTACATACCAGTTGCGTTGCTTCTGGGAGTATGGGTTCGAGTCACTTCTGGGGTGTGAGTTTTCAGTTATATATATATATATATATATGTCGTACCTAGTAGCCAGAACGCACTTCTCAGCCTACTATGCAAGGCCCAATTTGCCTAATAAGCCAAGTTTTCATGAATTAATGTTTTTTCGACAACCTAACCTACCTAACCTAACCTAACCTAACTTTTTCGGCTACCAAACCTAACCTAACCTATAAAGATAGGTTAGGTTAGGTTAGGTAGGGTTGGTTAGGTTCGGTCATATATCTACGTTAATTTTAACTACAATAAAAAAAAATGACCTCATACATAATGAAATGGGTAACTTTATCATTTCATAAGAAAAAAATTTGAGAAAATATATTAATTCATGAAAACTTGGCTTATTAGGTAAATCGGGCCTTGCATAGAAGGCTGAGAAGTGCGTTCTGGCTACTAGGTACGACATATATATATATATATATATATATATATATATATATATATATATATATATATATATATATATATATATATATATATGTCGTACCTAGTAGCCAGAACGCACTTCTCGGCCTACTATGCAAGGCCCGATTTGCCTAATAAGCCAAATTTTTCTGAATTAATATATTTTCTCTAATTTTTTTCTTATGAAATGATAAAGCTACCCATTTCATTATGTATGAGGACAATTTTTTTTTATTGGAGTAAAAATTAACGTAGATATATGACCGAACCTAACCAACCCTACCTAACCTAACCTAACCTATCTTTTTAGGTTAGGTTAGGTTAGGTAGCCGAAAAAGTTAGGTTAGGTTTGGTTAGGTAGGTTAGGTAGTCAAAAACAATTAATTCATGAAAACTTAACTTATTAGGCAAATCGGGCCTTGCATAGTAGGCAGAGAAGTGCGTTCTGGCTACTAGGTACGACATATATATATATATATATATATATATATATATATATATATATATATATATATATATATATATATATATATATATATATATATATATATATATATATATATATATTAAATATGACCGAAAAAGTAAGATTAATAATTCTAACACGAATTTTCTCGCTGTATAAATCATAGCATAAGTAAGAACTCTGTTTATTGTTTGCAGTTAATAGTTGTGTGTGTGTAAACTAAAAGTCTTTGAAAATGTAATAAGTTATTACGAAACGCGTTCAAGTGTCGCGTCAGACTAGAAATAAAAATGAATTTTGGAGAAATGATTTTTCAATTACCATCAACAGTGAAAAGAAACATAAGAAAGAACGAGAAAATTCGTGTTAGAATTATTAATCTTACTTTTTCGGTCATATTTGATAATATATGTCTACAGGAAAGACTGCTACCAAAATAATATATATATATATATATATATATATATATATATATATATATATATACATATATATATATATATATATATATATATATATATATATATATATATATATATATATATATATTATATATATATATATATATATATATATATATATATATATATATATATATATATATATATATATATATATATATATATCCCTTACCAGGAAAGCTATATTTGTTATAGGTCTTCTCCTTTAAAATGATTAGGTGTTGAGCGCGGCGTGCTGTTCCCTCTCAGTGGGCCACAGCTTTAAGAGTCTGTGTGAGTGTCCTCCTAGCAGGCTCTTCCTGTGCCCGAGCACCTCCTAGCAGGCTCTTCCTGTGCCCGAGCACCTCCTAGCAGGCTCTTCCTGTGCCCGAGCACCTCCTAGCAGGCTCTTCCTGTGCCCGAGCACCTCCTAGCAGGCTCTTCCTGTGCCCGAGCACCTCCTAGCTGGCTCTTCCTGTGCCCGAGCACCTCCTAGCAGGCTCTTCCTGTGCCCGAGCACCTCCTAGCTGGCTCTTCCTGTGCCCGAGCACCTCCTAGCAGGCTCTTCCTGTGCCCGAGCACCTCCTAGCAGGCTCTTCCTGTGCCCGAGCACCTCCTAGCTGGCTCTTCCTGTGCTCGAGCACCTCCTAGCAGGCTCTTCCTGTGCCCGAGCACCTCCTAGCTGGCTCTTCCTGTGCCCGAGCACCTCCTAGCAGGCTCTTCCTGTGCCCGAGCACCTCCTAGCTGGCTCTTCCTGTGCCCGAGCACCTCCTAGCTGGCTCTTCCTGTGCCCGAGCACCTCCTAGCAGGCTCTTCCTGTGCCCGAGCACCTCCTAGCTGGCTCTTCCTGTGCCCGAGCACCTCCTAGCAGGCTCTTCCTGTGTCCGTGCACCTCCTAGCTGGCTCTTCCTGTGCCCGAGCACCTCCAAGCTGGCTCTTCCTGTGCCCGAGCACCTCCTAGCTGGCTTTTCCTGTGCCCGAGCACCTCCTAGCAGGCTCTTCCTGTGCCCGAGCACTTCCTAGCTGGCTCGTCCTGTGCCCGAGCACCTCCTAGCAGGCTCTTCCGTGCCCGAGCACCTCCTAGCAGGCTCCTCCTGTGCCCGAGCACCTCCTAGCTGGCTCATCCTGTGCCCGAGCACCTCCTAGCAGGCTCTTCCTGTGCCCGAGCACCTCCTAGCTGGCTCTTCCTGTGCCCGAGCACATCCTAGCAGGCTCTTCCTGTACCCGAGCACCTCCTAGCTGGCTCTTCCTGTGCCCGAGCACCTCCTAGCTGGCTCATCCTGTGCCCGAGCACCTCCTAGCAGGCTCTTCCTGTGCCCGAGCACCTCCTAGCAGGCTCTTCCGTGCCCGAGCACCTCCTAGCAGGCTCTTCCTGTGCCCGAGCACCTCCTAGCAGGCTCTTCCTGTGCCCGAGCACCTCCTATCTGTCTCTGTCGTGAAGGAAAGCTTACACACAATATATTGATATTTATTTAACTGTTTTAAATTACTCAAAGGACCACCCTATTTTCACTGAAAAAGAAACAGGTAAATGAAAAATTGAAAAGGATTGATATACCAATGCCTGTGGATAATGTAACTATTAAGAGTTATTCCTTAAATATTAATGGATTGTAAATTAAATTACTATTCAAAAGGTAAACTTTCCGTCCTTCACAAATGGTGGTTAATACTAGAAGTAAAGTACTCCCAGTACACTTCATCAAGACTGGTTCTTCCTCAAATAAAATTAGTAACTCTTACTAAGATATAAATAAAATAGACATTTGATAATTTGGTTAGTAGCAAGAATATATTGGATAATGATTAAACAAGAAAATTATTCTCATCTGAAGTACATGAGGCTATCAAATTATACGTGATTTCCTAAATCACGTAAATGAAATATATTCTCAAATTATTGTTAGGTTTCAACCGTTCATTAGTAAATAGGAACTAAATTAGAATGAGTTCAGCTGCTTAGCTGTGACAGCGAACAGAGCTGGGGTGTCGAGATGGCGTCATCTGGGACTTGCTGGAACAGTGATCCACTAGCGTAGCGTGGGAAATGTTGCGACCACGGCAGCTCCAACACACGCTGGAAACCCAATAGAATGTAAAAATTGTCTACACAAATTAGATTATGTCATTACGATTCAATGGAAGGGACAATCAAATAACGATGGACAAGTGCACAGTAAAAATTATAGCGAGCTCGTATAAAAGTACTAGAACACTTAACCTGCTGGTTGTCCACCGATGCAATCTTTAGATTGCTACTGGAGTAGTTGCACACTCCAAGGCCGAGTAATAGCAAGGGCCTGTCGTAGATTTGTTGAAAGTTTCGCCTCTCCCTGGTCTAATGGACGCCACGTTGTCTCGCGTCCGACTCTCTTGCCAGTTGCGTCACTAGTGATGGCGTCGCTACACCTCCGTCTCCCTCAACACTCTCTGACGCATTCCAAACATATTTTAGTAGAAACGGAAAATTCTTTTCGTTGTAATTACTCTACTTAATACGTTAATGAGAATAGGGCCGCAATTGTAGGGAATTAAATATTGTTTATATTCTCGTTGGATGATAATAATTATAAACAGTGTTCTTATTAAACGAGAAATGGAGAGAATTTGTGTTTCCTCCATAACGGTTTGAGATAACAAAGTAATATTTTAGTTGATAACTCGTTGTTATTGAATCACTAGTTGTTATATTATCAGATATTAATTCTTGTAAAGAATACTGATAAAGGTTGAGAATATTATTCAATTCTCTGGCATGTTGACAATAATTATGTCTTGCTGGATATTATCTGACGCAATACTGCCCCTCGATGTGGGGAGAATTTTAGTAAATGACACGCAGATAGGAAAATATTAATTTATATTAGTTCTACGGTTAGTAGGATTAATAGATACTGTACTTAGTATACAATAGTGATGTATTATGATACAAAAGGGATGTATCAGTGTTGAAACTTTCCAACATAACTCCGGGGGGGGGGGGGGAACTTGGGTCGCAGTTCAATGTTGAGTGCTGACGTACCCATTCCGAAGTTATTCGTATGTTAGTACGTTAGTACGCACATAACGGATGTCCCGTATTTGTTAAAGACAGATAAGACTCCAAGTCTTGTAAGGGAACTCATGTTAAATGTAAAACATGGAATTGTTAAATCATCTAAAGTTAATAACTACTAAAGCTTACAATATACTCAACGACTGGTTTCGCTATGACGTTTAACGGTTATATTACTAAATCTTAAAGTCTTGTAAACTCAGATAGATTATCTAGATGTAATAATGGTGTAGTCTGTAGCCTACACAAATAAATTAATGGTTAAATCATGCAATTTAAGTAGACTTAGAATCTACAGTGAGGTGAACGCCCAGGGTCACTGTGACTTGTAACTGATTAGTTACTGGACATCACAACACGGTATCATCATGACTACCTTAAATTGGATGGTAAATTATTTGCTCTTAGTCAGAGCTATAATATTGCTGTAGTTTCCGTTTGCATTGTTGAGCAGCGGCTCTAAGTGGTCAGGTGCTCGGTGGATCAGAATTGTCGTCCTCGGAAACTGTAGGTAAAGTTGGTTCTGTAGAACACTCTCGTTCAGCTATTTCGAGAGGTACCAACATCTCTAATGTTTTTAGGGTAGTAGTGCCTCGGCACAAAACCCATACTACTCTCAGGATGCCTTGGTGATCTGGGTGAACAGAGACAATCTTGCCTATAGGCTATTCTTCTTCTTCTTCTTGAGAATGGGTGCAGTTTGCATGAAGGGGTAACCCTCCCGATGACTGCACCAAGACAGATGTAAGGAGATGCGTTGATGGTGAGGAGGAGAAGAAAGTCAAAAGCGGTAGATGTGATGGGCCGTAGAGAGGGGAGTGGCGACGAAAACAGAGGCGAACGTTAGAGGGAGACTCCCCGCACCGGGGGGCGGGGAGTCGTGGTCACGGCGGCAGCTGATCCAGGCACGGCATAGCCGTGTGCGCAAGATGGGAACTAATACTTCTCCGGAAACTTGCGTATCGGAAAGCGCAAGCAGTACGCTTCCCAAATCGCCCACAGGTCGGCGGGCAGCCGGCCATCAGGCAGTACCCTCGGCTGAGACATCCTATCCGGCACCCTATAAACAAACACCTTCTCAGACGATACCCAGATAGTGGACGAGCACCATGGGATCGGAAGCACCCGGGCATCCCGATAAGGGCCCAACTCCGGACCTCACAGGGCACGACCCCAGCAGACGGGACTAGGCAACCACCAGACCGGGGCAATGAAGGAGGGGGAACAGCAGGGGAGGCAGGTGCGGCAGCGACCCCACCACAGGGCACAGGAGCCGAGGCCCTCCGGCGCACATCTTTCCGCAACATCACGACGAGGTCCCGATCATCAGGGACAACCCCCACTGCGGGGATCCAACAGCAGGTGACACAGGAAGGGGGACACAGGTAGCAACTTCGGAGCCCCGCACAGCACCATCATCCACGGCGGGGGACGCCAGCTGAGCACCGGTCGGTGCTGGACTTGTGATATTGTGGTTCTGGGTTCGATCCCAGGCGCCGGCGAGAAACAATGGGCAGAGTTTCTTTCACCCTATGCCCCTGTTACCTAGCAGTAAAATAGGTACCTGGGTGTTAGTCAGCTGTCACGGGCTGCTTCCTGGGGGTGGAGGCCTGGTCGAGGACCGGGCCGCGGGGACACTAAAAAGCCCTGAAATCATCTCAAGATAACCTCAAGATAACATACTCCCCCACCTCCTCCCAAGGCACACCACGAAGGGGAGACACACTCCGAGCCCGCCGCGAACGCTTCGAGACAGGCCGCACCACACCACGCCCAGCAGGCCCCTCCGCAGGCACGGCCACCATCTTTACATCCACACAGGCCACACCCGCACGTCCGAAGAGTCCACAGAGGCCACATCACCCACACTGTCTACATCATCCACGGAAACAGCCTCAGAACACCGACGTGCACGCTTCTGCAAAGGAATGGAAAGAGCAGAACTACAGTCGTTAACACACACAGGCACGGCAGGCACCTCACCTTGCCGAAGCACCCCCTCCAAAACAGCAGAACCCACGTCCCCGGGAGCCGTTACCACATCCACAGGCGGGGGTGGGACATGAACCTCCACCGGGACACCCTTCACTACACGCAGCGCAGGCGACGCCCCGTCACCCTCACACACCGGCTCAACAACCCCAGGGGCCACAGCAGTAACCTGACGTGTCGCACGGGCCAGAGAACTCGCCTCAACAGGCGGAGCAGCAGACAGGCAGTCAGGCGCCTCAGGCACAGCACCCACACCGTCCGAACGCAACAGGGGCGGAAAATCCTCCGCGCGAAGAACATGCACCCGACCAGTTGCTCCCACGTCGCACGCCGCAGCCAGATGACCCTCGTGACCACACAGATAACAGGTGCGCGGTTGACCCCGGTATTGGCAGCGGAGCGTGTAACCCAATACGGACATCGACGACGGTACACTACACTTCAGCGACATCGTCAGGGTGCAAGAGCCGTCAAGCATACCAACACAGTGCCCAGCAACGACCTTATTCCATCGAACACTTAACACAGCCCCAAACCGTTCGAAACAGGAGGTTAAAAAGTCGTCCTGAAATTCGAACGGGGCACCATGCATCAGTATCAGGGAGAGGGTAAACACGCCCCTCACACCGCTCGAGAAACGCCTGAAAGGCAGCCTGGAGGCGGAACTTGACTACAGCACGGTTGCCCTGAAGCAGCTGGATGCCCACCAGGTCCGACAGTTCCACATGCAGCACGTCCACCAGGGTGACACCAACCAATGGATGGTCCACCGGCACCGTAAACGCCAGACCAGCTGACAGCGTCCTCGTCATTGGAGGGCGAGACGTCCCCATGGCTAAGCAAACGTCACCCTGTCAGTGGCAAACCACCACCAGCAGGGCAAACAAGCGATCACCCAACGTAAACACTAGCCAGAAGCAGAGAGACCTCAGGAACGTCCGACCTGGCCGGCGGTCACCACGCCCTCCGGTCCACCTACACTGCCTGGTCGTCACCCCTGTGGCGCCCTGGAATGTCTTCAACACGCACTCCTTCTCACGACGAGGACTTTCGTTATCTTGGCTAGGCCATTCTAACCTGGGTCCATCACTATCAATCAACACTAGGTCTCCTGGTTTGAGTTGAACCTTATTATAGGGGACTCGATGCTCCATAGTGGTATTCCCTTAGAGCTGTGAGGTACTCTCGAGTCCACACCTCATTTCACCTTTCGACTACCCTCGAAAGATGTTGATAACTCTCCACTAAATCACTCCTAGTCACATGTGAAGGGTCGACTAGATCCTCTTCTGCCAAAGGTATCAGAGGGCTCAGTAGGCTTCCATAGATTAAATGTGAGGGACTCAGGGGTTCTCTCTGAGAGAAGTCATCTGATTGGTAAGTCAAGGGGCGGTTGTTGACTCGCGCCTCAATTTCTACGACGAGTGTTTGGCATCGACAGAAAATTAGTGGAAACTAATTTTCTGTCGATGCAAGGTCTTCCTTAAACATTTCTTGACAGTCCCTATCATACGTTCGTAGAAACCATCTTGCCAGGGGGGGGGAGGCTCTAGGAGGTATAAATTTCCAGTGGCATTGTCTTCTTTGCAATACAGACTGCACTTCTGGGTGATTCCATATCTCTCGTAGGCAGGCTTCTCATGCCACAAAATTTGATCCATTATCGGATATCATTATTTTGGGGCAGGATCTGCGAGCTGCAAATCTACGAAAAGCTTGGATAAAGGCTTCTGCACCCATGTCAGAAGTCACTTCTAGGTGTACGCCTCGTGTGATTGCACACGTGAAGAGGCAAATATAAACTTTCACTTGTACCTTATCTGGAGTGCCAGTGAGAAGTAAGGCTCCTGTGTAATCGACACCAGTGGTCTCAAAAGGACAAAGGTAGACTACTATCTCCTTAGGGAGTAGTGAAGGGCCTGGGTAAGGACACACTCGAGCGTCGTATCTTCTGCAGATTACACAAGACTTAATAAGTGATTTGACAGTTTGACGACCTTGGGGAAGCCAATATTTCTGTCTAAGGTCGGTGAGAGTGTCTAACACTCCAACAAGTAAAGTACCATATTGATGGTAGTGCAAAACAAGAAGTTTTATGGTAATGTGGTGACGTGGTAGTAGTATTGGATTTTTTGTATCCAAATCTATTTCTGCATGAAGCAGACGTCCTCCACACCTTAATATATTATAGGTGTTGGCATCATACCAGATACCTAGAGATTTGGTTAATTTATCTGGAAGATTTTCATATTCACTTCCATACTCTCTCTCTTGTTGTGCACATTTCATCCAAAAGAGGATAGGATTGGGAAACTTATGTCTGATTCCTATCTTCGCAAGAAAATCAAATACATGTGCTCTTACTAACTTACTCAAGTTGGAATAATTATGAGGGTTAATAGCTAAGGTCTGATGAGGTTCAGGGTCTGTCATGGGAGTAGTGATATTGGTCACTATGACTTGTGGTTTCTGTTTAGGCCACTGACCACTAACAAGCCATGAAGGTCCATTAAACCACAATGGAGACTTAATCAGTTGTTTTAATGATAAACCTCTTGGAAGGTAATCTACTGGATTGTCCTTGGTAGGAACATGTCTAAGTTTATATCCAGCAAATAATTCATGGATTTCCCTAACACGATTGCTGATGTAGGGAGTTTTATTATTATTGTTTCTTACCCATTGTAAGACTGCCTCATTGTCTGACTACACTACGATCTCACCAAAGTGAATATTGTTGAGTGTCTTGGTCAGGCAATGAGCCAATCTTTCTCCCACCAGCAATGCAGTCAACTCCATTTGAGGTAAAGATCTCTTCTTGATTGGAGCAACTCTTGCTTTTGATGTGAGTAAAAATAATTGTACATTATTGCTAACTAAGTAGGCTGCAGCGCCATACGCTTTGCCAGAGGCATCGCAAAAGACGTGCAAATTAGTGGGTAAATTTTGTCCTGAAGCATTACGAGGAAATTTCAAAACACCTAATTGATTGAAATCCGTTGTGAGTATTTGCCATTTATCTTGCAACTCAATTGGCAACGGATCATCCCATCCCATATGTTTCTGCCAGCATTCCTGCATGAGGAGTTTGCCCCTTATTAAAATAGGACTAAGTAAGCCCAAAGGGTCAACTGATTGACTAACATACGAGAGTAATTTTATTATGGTAAGGGTTGAATTATTTGTTTGTACTGACTTGACATTCATCTCGTCTGTAACTGTGTTCCATTCCACGCCCAGAACTTTTAATTGATCAGGTACCTGATAACCAGGAAATTCTTTCTCGATTATCTGTTTTTATAATTTATTGTTTGAGGCCCATGATTGTAGCGGCATATTGGCTCTTAGCAACTCACGATTAGCCTCATGGTAGATTTCTACCAATTTAAATTTGTCATTAGTGGTTCCTTGGAAGTTGTCTACATACAAGTTGTCGTTAATTTCTGCCTTATAAGGGCTATTTGACTTCTTCAAATGTGTATCTAACGTTACTTGAAGTAGAAACAGTGAAGAAGTCACGCTGAATAGCACAGAGGCAAACCTGTAGGTTACGACATCACTGTCAGGATCCAGTGGGTCCTTAATCCAGAGAAATTTGGTATAATCACAATCCTCCTCTTGTAAGCCTACTCTAAGGAAAGTTTTACTGATAACAGCAGTATAAGTAAAAATACCATTTTCGGAATCATAACAATACGTCGTATAGCCTTTGTGTTAGGCTAGATCTCGTTTGGAGACACTCATTCAAGGACACGCTGTTTGCCTTCACTTTGGCACTACAATTAAAAACGACACGTATTGGTGTCGTCACTGAGTCTTTCATTACAGCGTGATGGGGTAGATAGTGACCTATTTTTCGGTCATCATTATCAAGAACTTCGATAAATTTGTCAACAACAACAACTGTCGAGTTGTTGTTAAATTAATTGATGATACATGTTCAATTTATCTGGCTGTTTCTTCAGCCGTATTAATTGAGACTTTAATTGGGAGGTTGCCATGAAATAATTAACGGGAAGTTGCGGATGATTCAACTTCCATGGCAGTCTCACAGTATTGTTTGTCTTTATAGATAACTGTGTCCAGATATTGCTGGTAAGTCCACATATCATCAAGGCTTGGTTTATCAGGGACAATACCTAAAGTGTCTAAATCCCACAGACGATGTACAGGTGGATCAGACTCATTATCTTCAGATATTTCTCTGAAATGTAGGGGTGACTGTTCCAAGCCTAGTCACGCCACTATTGAATTGTTGGCTTGTTTGTTGGTTGATACAGATTTTGGCTGGAAAAGCACCGGTCCTGTTAGCAATTTGCTTACAGCAGATGACAACAAATTCATTCCTAGTTGTCGGGTGCATCCCGTTATAAATCTATAATAATAGTTAGCACCTATTAGGATACCAACGTCTGTGAGGCAATCAGAATTTATTTTGTGATCCACTAGCCTCATGCAGCTACGTCTGAGATATTTTGCAGTGCGAGCTAGTCCTGTGACCTGCAGGTCTGAAGGAAGCTTATCTACTACTACCGCTTATATGGAATTAGTGGAAGATCCAAGTCTTTCTAACACCTTGACTATTTGGTATTCACTAGGTCCACTATTAGTCAAGAACCCAGAGATATTCAATTTCACACGTTTGGGAGGTTTTAATTTCAACTGCTCAACTAATTGTTGTGTGATGAAAGTCTTCTGTGATCCTTGCTCAAAGAGACCTCTAGAATTAACTCTATACTTCCTATTAATTAGTTTAAGCTGAGCTGTAGGCAGAGTAGTATTTTTGCCTGACTCAGTTGCAAGTACATTGATTTCTTGGTGTACATTGCAATAATGTACTGTGGTAGAATTCATAGAATCCTCCCGAGGTGTTATAGATTGTGATGATGTCTTTCTACATAAGGCATAATGATGCATACCTTTGTTGCATCGGCTGCACAACCGTAGATGGACTACACATTTACTTGGGTCATGAGAACCCATGCACTTGGTGCATTTATGTAATTCTTGTAGTCGTTTAATCCTGGTATTAAAGTTAGGATAAACATTACATTTGTAAGTGACATGCTCCTGCTCACAGAACAGACACTTTCTCTCTCTTGCTGAGTTTGTCTTCTTGGCAGACACATCAACTACAGTCTCAGAAGGAGATACCGAATAAATACCTATGTTACCACTCTTCTTTCCAGTGGATGGAGCAGTCCTAGGCTTGAATTTATTAGACTTGTTCAAAGTCGATTTTGGTTTGACTGAATTGTCAATATTAGGTTGCTTAGGCTCAGGTTTAATCTTATCATGAGTTTTCAACCTGTTGACTGTTATTCTTAACCCCTCGAATATTTGCTCGAGAGTGAGAAACTCGGTTTTATAGTGTTAGCAGATTTCTGCTAAAATATTTCGAGGTAATTTCCTCTGTAAAAGTAACTTAATTGACCATTCGGAGGCTGGTACATCAACTTTAGTACCTAAGGCCTTCACTAGAGACTCTACTTCTGGCCTGAAGCTTTGAAGTGAGTCTGGTCGGTTACTTGGTGCATTCAGATCCAGTAACTGATAATACAGGTTAGATATATTCAACTCTTTGTTGCAATAGTTCAATTTTAGTAGTTTTATAGCTTCTTCATAATTTCTCTCAGTGAGAGCTAGGTTATTTATAACCTTTTTAGCCTCCCCTTTGAGAAGACTGTTTAGGTACGAGAATTTACAAACCTTATCAAGAGAAAGTTTTTTTATGTATATGAACTTCAAATGAAGTCCAAAATGTGTCCCAATTTTCTTCATCCGGTCCTGCAAATGTGGGTAAGTCTAAAGTAGATAGACGAACCTCAGGTAATTGTACACTGGATTGAGACAGTATTATTTGCATCAAATTTATGTAGACTTACTGTATTACATAGTACATTAAGCTTATCTTGAGTGCCATCTTCATACTGAGAAGTTTCTGCTAGAGTTTGATCTATTTCATCAGGATCAGTTTCTGCTGCATTCAGTATGTCAAGATAAGACCTGATTGTAGATCTGACTTGATCAAATTTGAGATTAGCTGCTCTCAATGATATTTCTAATTGATGGTAATAATTGGGAGTTGCTTTAGATATAGTTTCAGACTTATTAATCAGTCTGGTTAAATGACCTTTAACCCTCAAACTGCTAGGGGGCCCAAATGGAATTCACACCCACAGGCGCAAAAAAAAAAAAATAAATAAAAAAAATTCTTTCGTCTCATAGAAGTGTTCATTTTTGTTCCCTGATCACGGAAAAAATAACAAAAAAATCGTAGGTGGCATATTTTAGCCGCAATAGGGTAGGGAAGTGTGGCAATAAAGGGGCGTTGGCAGAGCCTTCGCCAGACGAGGTCTACTCCGCCCGAGCTGTCAGACGGCAGTTGCCACAAATATATTATTACCTAATTATTTCAATGTCTCTGATTGATTTTTTCTTAGTTTTTTTGCAGTAATATTATTCCATACAGTGAATTGTGGTATATTGTTAGAGTTTAACCCAACCAAATGTAATATAATGAAGATAGGTGTAGGGAGCAGGAGGCCAAATACAAGGTATCATCTGGGAGAGGAAATTCTTCAGGAGTCAGAGAAAGAAAAAGACTTGGGAGTTGATATGACGCCAGACCTGTCTCCTGCAGCACATATCAAGAGGATAACATCAGCGGCATATGCCAGGCTGGCCAACATACGAACGGCATTCAGAAATTTGTGTAAAGAATCATTCAGAAGTTTGTATACCACATATGTCAGGCCAATTCTGGAGTATGTAGCCTCAGCATGGAGTCCAAGAAATCCGGATTCCACCTGCCAAAGATTATTGGGGAATACAAACCTGGATATGCATATGGAAATGTCAAGACACACAAGCCTGGAAACCCACTTCGGCCAATCATCAGCCAGATACCCACACCCACGTACAGTCTGCTGAAGCGACTCAATGGCTTGCTGACTCCTTACGTCCCATGCGCCTTCAGCCTGAAGTCTCCAAAAGAATTTGTTGACTTACTGCGGGGAACACGGGCCGCGGGGATTAGAGCCTCGTTGGACGTAGAATCACCGTTTACCAACGTACCTGTGGATGAAACAATCGGGATGATAGCGGATAGAGTGTATCGTGATCCGGCCTGTACTCCTCTTGACATACCAGAAAACATTCTAAGGAAACTACTCCAAGCTTGTACTAAAGAGGCACCCTTCTTGAGCCCGGATGGGCACATGTATAAGCAAGTAGATGGGGACGCCATGGGTTCTCCCCTAGGTGTCCTGTTTGCGAACTTCTACATGGGTACCATCGAACAAAAGGTCTTAGTCGACATGAACTTGAAACCGGCCATATGCTGCAGGTATTTTTACACAAGTACCTGATGTCAGACATCTGCAGGAGCTGAAGGAGGCATTTGAGCGGAATTCTGTGTTGCGTTTCACTTACGAGATGGAGAAGGATGGGAAGCTGCCCATTCTAGATGTAACAGTCATGGAAAGGAGCGGAGGTTTCCACACTGCAGTCTACACTAAGGAAACAAGCATAGGAATGTGCCTCAATGCCAACAGTGACTGCCGAGACAGATACAAGAGGAGTGCCGTTAACGCTTATGTCGACCGTGCTCTCAGCCACAGCTCAGGATGGAGGCAAGTCGATGAAGAACTCTGTAGGGTAAGGCAGGTCCTAGTCAACAACGGCTTCTCCAATGGTTTCGTTGAAGACATCATAAGAAGGAAGGTGAAACCCATGCAACCTCTGAAGAGACAACTAACACAACACCTATACCCCCTATTAGACTATTTTACAGGAACTTTATTTCCACAGCTCATAAAACGGAGGAAAGGGTCCTGAAAGATATTGTTAATAGGAACGTTATCTCTACAGACAAAAATCAGAAGATACAATTGACGATTTACTATAAAACCAAAAACACGGCCAACCTACTCATGCATCAATGCCTTCAAATGCCCACTTGGAGACTGTAAGCCTCAAAGAACTCAGTATATAGGCAAGACAACAACATCTCTTTCCAGGTGATTAACGATTCATAAGCAACAGGGCTCCATTAAGGAACATATAATCTCTTCCCACAACCAGACCATCACCAGAGAAGTCTTAACAAACAACAAAGAAATCATCGATAGATACAGCGATAGCAGGCGGCTTGACATCTGCGAGGCACTACACATCAAGAAGTCAACACCAGCAATCAACAGTCAATTAATGCACAACTATATTCTACCCACTTCAAGACTGCGCACCAATATAGAAGCATCAAGAAATATGGGCCAATACAATACAATACAATACAATACAATACAATTTTTATTTAGGTAAGGTACATACATACAATAAATATTTACAAGGATTGTTTGACTTATAGGTAGAGCTAGTACATACAATGCCTAAAGCCACTATTACGCAAAGCGTTTCGGGCATGTTTCGGGCAATAGGCCCTCTGCAGTTACTTCCATTCTTACCTTCAATTTACCGAATGTATACCCATTGTTTCGTGTTCTGTCTTGTGTTGAAAGTTTTATTCACCTCATCCAAAACTGTTGTAACATATCACCTCACCCAAATGCGGGTATATAAGATAAAAGCTGTTTTCATGATAGCATAGTAGAACTCTGTTTAGTGTTTGCAGGTTATAGGTGTGTGTGTGTAAACTAAAGTCTTTGAAAATGCAATAAGTTATTACGAAACGCGTTTAAGTGTCGAGTCAGACGAGAAATAAAAATGAATTTTGGAGAATTGATTTTTCAATTACCATCGACAGTGAAAAGAAACAAGAAATATTGAGAAAATGTTAGAATTATTAATCTTACTTTTTCGGTCTTGGCCTAATTTGCCTAATTCTAAGGCCCGATTTGCCTAATAAGCCAAGTTTTCCTGAATTTCAATATTTTTCTAATTTTTTTCTTGTGAAATTATAAAGCTATTCATTTCATTATGTGTGTGCTAATTTTTTTAAATTTGAGTTAAAACTAACGTACATATATGACCGAACCTAACCAGCCCTACCTAACCTAACCTAACCTAACCTAACCTATCTTAATCTAACCTAAACTAACACAACTAAGTCAATAATGTATGTTCTTAATATAATATATAAATAATAATTAAAATTAACTAATTGGAACCAATTTTTATTGTAAATAAAGAAAATCACTCGGCCTATTAGGCAAATCGGGCCTTGCATAGTAGGCCGAGAAGTGCCTTCTGGCTACTTGGTACGACATATATATATATATATATATATATATATATATATATATATATATATATATATATATATATATATATATATATAAATATATATATATATACATATATATCATATATTGGGTTGTCTTACTACTGCCCGAATAATTAATGTATAATAATAATAAATATTATTATTGAAATATGAATTACAATGCCAATTGAACAATAATTATATGCGTAGTTGACCATTTGTTAATGTTTGCGTTTCATAGTTGTCAGAGGTAAGTAACCTATCACCTCAGGTTGTCTTACTGCTACACAAACTTCCGCTGGAACTTGCGGTGCCATATATAGCGATTTCACTGATACTTACGGTGCGTGAAATGACCATTCAACTTGGGCGAGGTGTGGGACTTCCACTGCAGATCGAACACGGAGCTCGGCCAATCACGTGAAGCAACTCTCTATAACACAGTTCCAGGGCTGTGAATATATATAGATAATGATGACTGAGATGTACCTCAGACGTGTCGCAAACTGGACATCACCTTAGTGACGCCTCACTACAGTGATGTCATTACATCACCAGCAGCTGGAGACGGATGGGTGGTCGTCGCCCCATACAATGACGGGTGACTGTCACTGGAGACCTGTCTCACTGACAGGATGTGGGAAATGTAACTGGGAAATTGCATAATGTGAAAACCTGCAAATTATACGGGATCAACACCTTTGGATGCATTTTGGAAAAAATAACTTGAAACCTTAAAGGGTAAATTTGACTGACATGTTAATCTCGAACAATTAACTGGGAAGTGAGAGTGACATAACTGGAGAACATATTGTTCTCTATGCATAGAGAACATGTCTAACAGGTCCATGATAGGGGAGAGGAGCAGGCGAGACCAGTCCTTGTGAACCTTAACTTTGTGCACTAGACCGCAATATTGCAGACGATGAGTCACAATAATGATGTACAGACCACAACTCAGAAGATGGAGAGACGGCGACGTCTCGGTCCGTCCTGGACCATTATCAAGACATGTTAATGGTCCAGGACGGACCGAAACGTTGTCACTTTTGCAGCTGCTGCGTTGTTGTTTGATAACAATATTATCTGTAAAACATCCACCGGTCACCGGCAAGTGTAACTAGTAGAGAGAAACTGACAAAACCTAACTGGACGACATAATATGGTACACATAACTGGGAAATGTAACTGGCAATGGTTAACTGGTTGAACTTGGGCTTCATTAGGCACCGATTTAAAACTAAGTTGTCCCAGAAAATTTCTGACGAGTGAAGCTGTATGGGGAAGGGACGCACAGCCTCACATAGCCATCACAATCTTGTTGATCTGCCACTTGCTGCCTGAACCTCCCTCGTCCTCAGTTAAAGACTTCCAGTTTTGTTCCGGCAAGGTTACCAATGCCATGAGGTGTGCCAACATAGTGTGGCACACCTGGTGCTGATGGCTGACATGTACTATCCTGGTGTGGCACCTCTGGTGCTGATGGATAACATGTGCTATCCTGGTGTGGCACCTCTGGTGCTGATGGCTGACATGTGTTATCCTGGTGTGGCACCTCTGGTGCTGATGGCTGACATGTGCTATCCTGGTGTGGCACCCCTGGTGCTGATGGCTGACATGTGTTATCCTGGTGTGGCACCTCTGGTGCTGATGGCTGACATGTGCTATCCTGGTGTGGCACCCCTGATGCTGATGGATAACATGTGCTATCCTGATGTGGCACCCCTGGTGCTGATGGATAACATGTGCTATCCTGATGTGGCACCCCTGGTGCTGATGGATAACATGTGCTATCCTGGTGTGGCACCCCTGGTGCTGATGGATAACATGTGCTATCCTGGTGTGGCACCCCTGGTGCTGATGGATAACATGTGCTATCCTGATGTGGCACCCCTGGTGCTGATGGATAACATGTGCTATCCTGATGTGGCACCCCTGGTGCTGATGGCTGACATGTGCTATCCTGATGTGGCACCCCTGGTGCTGATGGATAACATGTGCTATCCTGGTGTGGCACCTCTGGTGCTGATGGCTGACATGTGTTATCCTGGTGTGGCACCTCTGGTGCTGATGGCTGACATGTGCTATCCTGGTGTGGCACCCCTGATGCTGATGGATAACATGTGCTATCCTGATGTGGCACCCCTGGTGCTGATGGATAACATGTGCTATCCTGGTGTGGCACCCCTGGTGCTGATGGATAACATGTGCTATCCTGGTGTGGCACCCCTGGTGCTGATGGATAACATGTGCTATCCTGGTGTGGCACCCCTGGTGCTGATGGATAACATGTGCTATCCTGATGTGGCACCCCTGGTGCTGATGGATAACATGTGCTATCCTGATGTGGCACCCCTGGTGCTGATGGATAACATGTTTGTCAACATCATTGTTTGATCTCTTATTTATTCACTCCTGCCTACGAAGAACTCGTTATGCATAATGTATCCTCCATTCCCAGGACTGTGTATCACCAGAACCATTTATCACGTCCCTCGTCCTCCGCCTGTAAGTTAAACGTGGGTCGAAATTCCCATAGAGTTAATTATTCAGAACCTCTACTTGACTCCCAACGACCTGAAAGTACTAGTATAAAAAGCTATGATTTGTTCAGATCTGAAACCTACATCTATGGACAGCACAAAACGTCCACTAGACTGTGCGACACAGTGGTTGCAAGGATCAGGTTGGGTTACCGTTACCTGTGGCAGGTGGCTGCAGGTGACGGGTCTCCCAATCCTGAGCACTCCAGTTGCAAACTCTGTGAGCAGGAACTACGGCATGATCTCCCGCACTACATCACTGAATGCCCAGTTATTAGACCTTTCAGACCAGCTGGCATGAGGTACCTGGAGCTTTGCAATTACTTTATTTACTCTCGTATTCTTGAAGATATCCTCACAGTATACCCAAAATTTGTCAGTGCCGGCTACTAAACACATGGCTCTGTATGACTAACCATCCTGTGTGATGGGGATTTTTTAGCATCACCTAGTTAGCTTCTTTTTGACACACTGTACTCCACTTCATATAGTCTAGGGTAGCTGCACTAATGCAGATGTACCTAATATGTTAAAAAAAAAAAAAAAAAAAATTAACGCCAAAACATATGGAATAGTTTTCTTAGGTTCATTATAAGCGTTAAGTGACCAGTGTATCGTTGGAGTGTATCGTGGGTAGCATTAGTATGCCTGGCCAGCTTTGTCATATCACGAGTAAAGGTCATTATCTCCAGGGTGATATTCATACTCATCACCTTTTATAGTGATGTTATGTCCAGCTTCACCATCATTATCATTATTACCTTCATCGCCTTCATTGTCATCGTCGCCGTCATCATCAACATTGTCGGGCCCTTAAATACCACCAGTTTCACCATCGTCGTTCTTCCTTTGTAAAGCCATCACCATCACGCATGACCATTACCACCACCATCTATCATCACCACCACTATTATCATCACTGCAACCATCATCTCAACCACTATCAATACCACCACCATCATCCTCACAATAACTATCATCGTCATCACCACTATCAACACCCTGCACTACCATCTTCACAAGTACTGTCATCATCACCGCCACCATCATCATTACCACCACAATCATCACAACCACTATCATCATCACCAACACCATCATTACTACCACTATTATCACCACCACCATCATCACCACAACTATCATCACAACCACTATCATCACCACAATCATCATCATCATCACCACTATCATCATCACCACCACCATCATCACCACCACCATCAACACCACCACTATCATCACCATCACCATCATCACCATCATCATCACCACTATCATCATCACCACCATCATCATCACCACCACCATCATCACCACCACCATCATCACCACCACTATCATCACCATCACCATCATCATCATCACCACCACCATCATCACCACCACCATTATCACAACCACTATCATCACAACCACTATCATCACCACCATAATCATCATCACCTCCACCATCATCACCACCACCATCATCACAACCACTATCATCACCACCATAATCATCATCACCACCACCATCATCACCACCACCATCATCACAACCACTATCATCACCACCATAATCATCATCACCTCCACCATCATCACCACCACCATCATCACAACCACTATCATCACCACCATAATCATCATCACCACCACCATCATCACCACCACCATCATCACAACCACTATCATCACCACCATAATCATCATCACCACCACCATCATCACCACCACCATCATCACAACCACCATCATCGCCACCACCGTCATCACCACCACCATCACCACCATCGTCATCACCACCATCATCATCACCACCATCATCACCACCACCATCACCACCACCACCATCATCACCACCACCATCACCACCACCACTATCACCACCACCACTATCATCACCACTACCACCACCATCATCACCACCACTATCATCATCACCACCACTGTCATCACCGCCTCCATCATCACCGCCACCATCATCACCACCACCATCATCACCACCACTATCATCACCAGGTGAGGTGATCTGCCCAGGCGGATATAAAGGTCTGATCAGCAATCTTATCTTCATTCTACTTTGCTCTGATGAAGGCGAATTAACAGGTAACAGTGAGGTAACAGTGAGAGGTAACAGTGAGAGGTAACAGTGAGGGGTAACAGTGAGAGGTAACAGTGAGGGATAACAGTGAGGGGTAACAGTGAGAGGTAACAGTGAGGGGTAACAGTGAGAGGTAACAGTGAGGGGTAACAGTGAGAGGTAACAGTGAGAGGTAACAGTGAGAGGTAACAGGGAGAGGTAACAGGGAGAGGTAACAGTAAGGGGTAACAGTGAGGGGTAACAGTGAGAGGTAACAGTGAGGGGTAACAGTGAGAGGTAACAGTGAGAGGTAACAGTGAGGGGTAACAGTGAGAGGTAACAGTGAGGGGTAACAGTGAGGGGTAACAGTGAGAGGTAACAGTGAGAGGTAACAGTGAGGGGTAACAGTGAGGGGTAACAGTGAGAGGTAACAGTGAGAGGTAACAGTGAGAGGTAACAGGGAGAGGTAACAGGGAGAGGTAACAGTAAGGGGTAACAGTGAGGGGTAACAGTGAGTGGTAACATGGAGAGGTAACAGTGAGGGGTAACAGTGAGAGGTAACAGTGAGGGGTAACAGTGAGAGGTAACAGTGAGAGGTAACAGTGAGGGGTAACAGTGAGAGGTAACAGTGAGGGATAACAGTGAGGGGTAACAGTGAGAGGTAACAGTGAGGGGTAACAGTGAGAGGTAACAGGGAGAGGTAACAGTGAGGGGTAACAGTGAGAGGTAACAGTGAGAGGTAACAGTGAGGGGTAACAGTGAGAGGTAACAGGGAGAGGTAACAGTGAGGGGTAACTGTGAGAGGTAACAGTGAGGGGTAACAGTGAGAGGTAACAGTGAGAGGTAACAGTGAGGGGTAACAGTGAGAGGTAACAGTGAGAGGTAACAGTGAGAGGTAACAGGGAGAGGTAACAGGGAGAGGTAACAGTAAGGGGTAACACTGAGGGGTAACAGTGAGAGGTAACAGGGAGAGGTAACAGTGAGGGGTAACAGTGAGAGGTAACAGTGAGGGGTAACAGTGAGAGGTAACAGTGAGAGGTAACAGTGAGGGGTAACAGTGAGAGGTAACAGTGAGAGGTAACAGTGAGAGGTAACAGGGAGAGGTAACAGTGAGGGGTAACAGTGAGAGGTAACAGTGAGAGGTAACAGTGAGAGGTAACAGTGAGAGGTAACAGTGAGGGGTAACAGTAAGGGGTAACAGTGAGGGGTAACAGTGAGAGGTAACAGTGAGAGGTAACAGTGAGCGGTAACAGTGAGGGTGTTACGGGCCTGAGTCCAGCGTCGTAGCACGGGGCAGTGACGACCACGCCATCTGTGAGTCAGCTCCCGAAACCCCCTCCAAATGGACGACGCCATCTAGTGAGGACGGGATATACTGGCCACAGGTGCTGGATTCCCGTCTTAATCAGCTCAAAACATAGCCGCTGCTGACCTCTGGTGAGGTGGCGCTTAGACAGCAACGCCATCTATGGAGCAGAGATGTGGACGTTTGTGTCTAAGCCTGTAAGTGAGGTTCCCTAGTCCCAGTACTAATGACGTGTCTGATTACAGAGTCGACCTGGGACTGCTGTATTAGACGATGGATCAGTCTACCCAAGGCAGCCAAAGTCTCTCCACGAGTTTGCTCTGAAGAAGCTGTGAGTCTCTCCCGTACGAACACTGTTGAGAGTGTTAGCCTGCCTGTGACGTGGCAGTGTCAGGAATCGCCTTATCCGGGGCTGGCTGGTGGAAGAGACTAGCCACTGTGGTACTGAGAGAGGAGAGTGATCAGCGGAATCACACGAGACTCCTGCCTAAGGCTCGCAACCCTAGTATCGGTCGTGGAGTGGCCTACACAGCGGAGCTGATCGGAACCTGCCAGCTACAGGCTGCATTGTGGTTGAAGGCCTCCACGACGGAGCACCCAGTGGGACTGTGATTTGGCTGGCCTGTGGCCAGGGTAGATTCGCCGAGAGAAGCCAAGAGGATTCATCGTGGGCCACGGAGGAAGGAACCAGGGCTACTCAAAGTGTGCACCTTGGAGCATCCTGTGTCTTCAGAGGAAGACAACTCTGTATATTTTTGTGTAGTTATAAACCCCGTGTGTTATTTATTTATATGGTGGTGGTGAGAATATATATATAATTCAGAGCATGTGTATCCCTCCCCCTTTAATTTAACTTGCGCTACGGAACACATCCCTTGAAAGCCTCTACTAGCTTGGGGCCGGATTCCCAATTTCTAATAACATCAGAAAAGAACCCGGTTGCGACCCAGTAAGGCCGTAACAGAGGGATAACAGTGAGGGGTAACAGTGAGGGATAACAGTGAGGGATAACAGTGAGAGGTAACTGTGAGAGATAACAGTGAGGTTACCTCTCACAGTGAGAGGTAACCATGAGGGGTAACTGTGAGAGGTAAGAGAGGAGCGCCGCGTGTAAGAGCGAGGATGAGGTCTGCCGTGGTGATCTCCAGCACAATGCTAGACGACTGATCTTAGACACATTTACAGGTCTGGTAAACATCTCCAGGAAATTTGGAGAACGTTGGAACATGAGTAACCGGTGAATACAATCGTTTGTGAGTCACCTCATCCCCGACAGAGCGCTCCATCACAGTGGGTGATGGAGCGCTGCATTGCTAACTCTTTTAAAAGGAGTGATGATTGTGATCATCACAAGCAGTCTGGCCATAATCATGAGAGTGGTCGTTGTGATGATTGCCCTAACATGTCATCACAATGGTCGAGCCATCGTTTGTAACCATTGTTGAATGACTCTTGAACACAGACCGCTTTAATGTCCTCAGTTTTATGTCATGGTGAAAGCGTGTTGATGAGCCGCGCTCAAACGGATCAATCTAATTTGGATGTCAGAGATAACGTTTTTGCGCACTGTGACCTAAATCTATTAAGAGCATTTAAATACCATGAATAGGAGTCATAAATATAAAAAACAAAAATATTAAAACATAATTTTTGTTCGATTTTCAAACAAATTCTCTTGCTGCAGTTTCTATAATAAAATAACCAGCAGCATATGTGACGGGTAACCAGGGCGAACTGCCAATACATTAGTCTTCATTAACTGCAACCTCATCATTCCTTCACCAATTACGTGCTTAGTTTTTATCATTTGTATATAGATGATATGTGGACTTGTTAGTATAGACGGTGTGCCGTACGAATTGACGATTATCTTAATTACTTAATTTACATTCTTTGAAAATAATAATTTGCTCATTCAGTTAAACTTTTAACTTTACAAATAGTGTTCATATGGTTGAATTATATATTATAAAGCTCGATGTCTTGTTATGTAACTATAGTGGAGATTTGTATATGTTGAAAGAGTAAAAACACTAATAACTACAAAAGTTCTCAGAATTAGATGAATCAAATATATGTATTAAATAAGTGCATTGGTTTGTTCAGAATACTGAGGTGTTGGGGTGGAACACTGGTGTTTGGTGGCGGTGTTCCGTCGACCCCACCAGACCACCAGACGACCCCTACGGGGGCCTCGTAGCCTGGTGGATAGCGCGCAGGATTCGTAATTCTGTGGCTCGGGTTCGATTCCCGCACGAGGCAGAAACAAATGGGAAAAGTTTCTTTCACCCTGAATGCCCCTGTTACCTAGCAGTAAATAGGTACCTGGGAGTTAGTCAGCTGTCACGGGCTGCTTCCTGGGGGTGGAGGCCTGGTCGAGGACCGGGCCGCGGGGACACTAAATCCCCCAAAATCATCTCAAGATAACCTCAAGATAACCCCGACAACACCCAGAACATGCACAAAATTACTTCTGGTGCTGCTTTAAATTCTCGTGTGAGCAATTTCTTATGGAAATGGGTTCTCCAATTAGTACTCTGCGTGCAGATTTATTCCTGGAATTACTCAAATTGTGTCATTCTTTCACATGACGTAATTTCTCAGCACTTAGCTTTGCTGAGTTGATGGTGTCATGTTGATCACAGCACTCACTCTCAGCCGGGATATTATTAGAAACAAAATGAAGCTTAATTTACTATTCGCTTTACTTTAGAAATAAGGGTGATTCCCTTCCTCTTGTAGCCACTCTAATAATGAAGGATGATGAGGCACTTAAGTTCAAAGCTTTCAGCCTGGCTATAATAAGAGGACAGAACGAGGCATAGTAATTGGAGTGTTTCTTATGTTTCTTAGGACTTAAAGACGAGTGCCAGAGGCATGAGGTTTGTTCCATAATATGCCGTAACATGTTGGGCTTCTCTGAGGAGCGCAGAAGGCACGCAACATAGACCATCACGCAGGAGACGAAGCCAACACTCCCCCCCCCCGCCAGACACAACACAACACAGACATCATCACATCTAACACAACCAGTACACAGTTTGTCTTGAAGAGATCCAATACAATCAACACTCTCCTCAGGAGCAGAAGGTTGCACTAAACCTTGCAACAACTGGTTGATACCTGGTTGATGGGGTTCTGGGAGTTGTTCTACTCCCCAAGCCCGCCCCGAGGCCAGGCTTCACTTGTGAGAGTTACTGAAGCAAAGTATCCAGAGGTGAAGCCTGCTGAGGCTCAGATGTCAGGCGTTATGGACATAAATATACAGGTAGAGTTGACGACACCCAAAACTAACAGGGTTGTTGATTTGTGGAACCAATTGCCGCGTAACATTGTGGAGGTGGGGTCCCTCGATTGTTTCAAGCATGGGTTGGACAGGTATATGAGTGGGATTGGGTGGTTATAAATAGGAGCTGCCTCGTATGGGCCAATAGGCCTTCTGCAGTTGCCTTTGTTCTTATTTTCTTATGTTCTAACTCTTCTTACACAGCAAGGACTGCGCACCTCATGATAAGCTCCTCTAACATCTAACACAAGTAACTGGCGTAGTGCAGAGTTCAAACATAACCAATGAAGATTGAATATTGAAATACCTTGCTAAATTATTATCTAAGAAATGTAAAGTGCATCATGTTATCTCCAGCGCTTCAACCCGGCGACACTGTTGCTTTGACCTCACCTTGCCTAGTTGACCGTATTTATAAACATAGCCCTGTGTGTATTATATATATCTACATATTTACATCTAGTTTTTTCTGTCTATTCGAAGTTGTGGGCCAAAAGCTTAGGGCTAGTCTCATTAATGAGAGTCATGAACTCATAAATGACTGGCGATGGTCAGCGGGGAACTTGGGCAGACCCCCCATTCCCTATTTGCATGAAATAGCCAACGATATAAATTCCCAATCTCACTCATAAACATTCTCTACACACAATATGAATCCTTAAGCATGTAGTGAAGGGCAGGGAAGGTGGTGAAGGGTAGGGAAGGTGGTGAAGGGCAGGGAAGGTGGTGAAGGGCAGGGAAGGTGGTGAAGGGCAGGGAAGGTGGTGAAGGGTAGGGAAGGTGGTGAAGGGCAGGGAAGGTAGTGAAGGGCAGGGAAGGTGGTGAAGGGCAGGGAAGGTGGTGAAGGGTAGGGAAGGTGGTGAAGGGCAGGGAAGGTGGTGAAGGGCAGGGAAGGTGGTGAAGGGCAGGGAAGGTGGTGAAGGGCAGGGAAGGTGGTGAAGGGTAGGGAAGGTGGTGAAGGGCAGGGAAGGTGGTGAAGGGCAGGGAAGGTGGTGAAGGGCAGGGAAAGTGGTGAAGGGCAGGGAAGGTGGTGAAGGGCAGGGAAGGTGGTGAAGGGCAGGGAAGGTGATGAAGGGCAGGGAAGGTGGTGAAGGGCAGGGAAGGTGGTGAAGGGCAGGGAAGGTGGTGAAGGGCAGGGAAGGTGATGAAGGGTAGGGAAGGGGGTGAAGGGCAGGGAAGTTGGTGAAGGGCAGGGAAGGTGGTGAAGGGCAGGGAAGGTGGTGAAGGGCAGGGAAGGTGGTGAAGGGCAGGGAAGGTGATGAAGGGCAGGGAAGGTGGTGAAGGGCAGGGAAGGTGGTGAAGGGCAGGGAAGGTGGTGAAGGGCAGGGAAGGTGATGAAGGGCAGGGAAGGTGGTGAAGGGCAGGGAAGGTGGTGAAGGGCAGGGAAGGTGGTGAAGGGCAGGGAAGGTGGTGAAGGGCAGGGAAGGTGGTGAAGGGCAGTGAAGGGCAGGGAAGGTGGTGAAGGGCAGGGAAGGTGGTGAAGGGCAGGGAAGGTGGTGAAGGGTAGGGAAGGGGGTGAAGGGCAGGGAAGGTGGTGAAGGGCAGTGAAGGGCAGGGAAGGTGGTGAAGGGCAGGGAAGGTGGTGAAGGGCAGGGAAGGTGGTGAAGGGTAGGGAAGGGGGTGAAGGGCAGGGAAGGTGGTGAAGGGCAGGGAAGGTAGTGAAGGGCAGGGAAGGTGGTGAAGGGCAGGGAAGGTGGTGAAGGGTAGGGAAGGTGGTGAAGGGCAGGGAAGGTGGTGAAGGGCAGGGAAGGTGGTGAAGGGCAGGGAAGGTGGTGAAGGGCAGGGAAGGTGGTGAAGGGCAGGGAAGGTGATGAAGGGCAGGGAAGGTGGTGAAGGGCAGGGAAGGTGGTGAAGGGCAGGGAAGGTGGTGAAGGGCAGGGAAGGTGATGAAGGGCAGGGAAGGTGGTGAAAGGTGGTGAAGGGCAGGGAAGGTGGTGAAGGGCAGGGAAGGTGGTGAAGGGCAGGGAAGGTGGTGAAGGGCAGAGAAGGAGGTGAAGGGTAGGGAAGGTGAAGGGCAGGGAAGGTGATGAAGGGCAGGGAAGGTGGTGAAGGGCAGGGAAGGTGGTGAAGGGTAGGGAAGGTGGTGAAGGGCAGGGAAGGTGATGAAGGGCAGGGAAGGTGGTGAAGGGCAGGGAAAGTGGTGAAGGGTAGGGAAGGTAGTGAAGGGCAGGGAAGGTGGTGAAAGGTGGTGAAGGGCAGGGAAGGTGGTGAAGGGCAGGGAAGGTGGTGAAGGGCAGGGAAGGTGGTGAAGGGCAGGGAAGGTGGTGAAGGGTAGGGAAGGTGGTGAAGGGCAGGGAAGGTGATGAAGGGCAGGGAAGGTGGTGAAGGGTAGGGAAGGTGGTGAAGGGCAGGGAAGGTGGTGAAGGGCAGGGAAGGTGGTGAAGGGCAGGGAAGGTGGTGAAGGGCAGGGAAGGTGGTGAAGGGCAGGGAAGGTGGTGAAGGGCAGGGAAGGTGGTGAAGGGCAGGGAAGGTGGTGAAGGGCAGGGAAGGTGGTGAAGGGCAGGGAAGGTGATGAAGGGCAGGGAAGGTGGTGAAGGGCAGGGAAGGTGGTGAAGGGCAGGGAAGGTGGTGAAGGGCAGGGAAGGTGGTGAAGGGCAGGGAAGGTGGTGAAGGGCAGGGAAGGTGGTGAAGGGCAGGGAAGGTGGTGAAAGGTGGTGAAGGGCAGGGAAGGTGGTGAAGGGCAGGGAAGGTGGTGAAGGGCAGGGAAGGTGGTGAAGGGCAGGGAAGGTGGTGAAGGGCAGGGAAGGTGGTGAAGGGCAGGGAAGGTGGTGAAGGGCAGGGAAGGTGGTGAAGGGCAGGGAAGGTGGTGAAGGGCAGGGAAGGTGGTGAAGGGCAGGGAAGGTGGTGAAGGGCAGGGAAGGTGGTGAAGGGCAGGGAAGGTGGTGAAGGGCAGGGAAGGTGGTGAAGGGCAGGGAAGGTGGTGAAGGGCAGGGAAGGTGATGAAGGGCAGGGAAGGTGGTGAAGGGCAGGGAAGGTGGTGAAGGGCAGGGAAGGTGGTGAAGGGCAGGGAAGGTGGTGAAGGGCAGGGAAGGTGGTGAAGGGCAGGGAAGGTGATGAAGGGCAGGGAAGGTGGTGAAGGGCAGGGAAGGTGGTGAAGGGCAGGGAAGGTGGTGAAGGGCAGGGAAGGTGGTGAAAGGTGGTGAAGGGCAGGGAAGGTGGTGAAGGGCAGGGAAGGTGGTGAAGGGCAGGGAAAGTGGTGAAGGGCAGGGAAGGTGGTGAAGGGCAGGGAAGGTGGTGAAGGGCAGGGAAGGTGGTGAAGGGCAGGGAAGGTGGTGAAGGGCAGGGAAGGTGGTGAAGGGCAGGGAAGGTGGTGAAGGGCAGGGAAGGTGGTGAAGGGCAGGGAAGGTGGTGAAGGGCAGGGAAGGTGGTGAAGGGCAGGGAAGGTGGTGAAGGGCAGGGAAGGTGGTGAAGGGCAGGGAAGGTGATGAAGGGCAGGGAAGGTGGTGAAGGGCAGGGAAGGTGGTGAAGGGCAGGGAAGGTGGTGAAGGGCAGGGAAGGTGGTGAAGGGCAGGGAAGGTGGTGAAGGGCAGGGAAGGTGGTGAAGGGCAGGGAAGGTGGTGAAGGGCAGGGAAGGTGGTGAAGGGCAGGGAAGGTGGTGAAGGGCAGGGAAGGTGGTGAAGGGCAGGGAAGGTGGTGAAGGGCAGGGAAGGTGGTGAAGGGCAGGGAAGGTGATGAAGGGCAGGGAAGGTGGTGAAGGGCAGGGAAGGTGGTGAAGGGCAGGGAAGGTGGTGAAGGGCAGGGAAGGTGGTGAAGGGCAGGGAAGGTGGTGAAGGACAGGGAAGGTTGTGAAGGGCAGGTGGGGGGGGTGAAGGTGGGGACTGGTGGGGGGGGTGAAGGTGGGGACTGGTGGGGGGGTGAAGGTGGGGACTGGTGGGGGGGTGAAGGTGGGGACTGGTGGGGCGGGTGAAGGCGGGGACTGGTGGCGGGGGTGAAGGTGGGGACTGGTGGGGGGGTGAAGGTGGGGACTGGTGGGGGGTGAAGGTGGGGACTGGTGGGGGGTGAAGGTGGGGACTGGTGGCGGGTGAAGGTGGGGACTGGTGGGGGGTGAAGGTGGGGACTGGTGGCGGGTGAATGTGGGGACTGGTGGGGGGGGGGGTGAAGGTGGGGACTGGTGGGGGGGGGGTGAAGGTGGGGACTGGTGGGGGGGGTGAAGGTGGGGACTGGTGGCGGGTGAAGGTGGGGACTGGTGGGGGGTGAAGGTGGGGACTGGTGGCGGGTGAAGGTGGGGACTGGTGGGGGGTGAAGGTGGGGACTGGTGGCGGGTGAAGGTGGGGACTGGTGGGGGGGGGTGAAGGTGGGGAATGGTGGCGGGTGAAGGTGGGGACTGGTGGGGGTGAAGGTGGGGACTGGTGGGGGGGTGAAGGTGGGGACTGGTGGCGGGTGAAGGTGGGGACTGGTGGGGGGTGAAGGTGGGGACTGGTGGCGGGTGAAGGTGGGGACTGGTGGGGGGGGGTGAAGGTGGGGACTGGTGGCGGGTGAAGGTGGGGACTGGTGGCGGGTGAAGGTGGGGACTGGTGGGGGGGGGTGAAGGTGGGGACTGGTGGGGGGTGAAGGTGGGGACTGGTGGCGGGTGAAGGTGGGGACTGGGGGGGTGAAGGTGGGGACTGGTGGGGGGGGGTGAAGGTGGGGACTGGTGGCGGGTGAAGGTGGGGACTGGGGGGGTGAAGGTGGGGACTGGGGGGGGGGTGAAGGTGGGGACTGGTGGAGGGGGGGTGAAGGTGGGGACTGGTGGGGGGGGTGAAGGTGGGGACTGGTGGCGGGTGAAGGTGGGGACTGGTGGGGGGTGAAGGTGGGGACTGGTGGGGGGGTGAAGGTGGGGACTGGTGGCGGGTGAAGGTGGGGACTGGTGGGGGGTGAAGGTGGGGACTGGTGGCGGGTGAAGGTGGGGACTGGTGGGGGGGGTGAAGGTGGGGACTGGTGGCGGGTGAAGGTGGGGACTGGTGGCGGGTGAAGGTGGGGACTGGTGGGGGGGGGTGAAGGTGGGGACTGGTGGGGGGTGAAGGTGGGGACTGGTGGCGGGTGAAGGTGGGGACTGGTGGGGGGGGTGAAGGTGGGGACTGGTGGCGGGTGAAGGTGGGGACTGGTGGGGTGAAGGTGGGGACTGGTGGGGGGGGTGAAGGTGGGGACTTGGGGACTGGTGGCGGGTGAAGGTGGGGACTTGGGGGGTGAAGGTGGGGACTGGTGGGGGGGTGAAGGTGGGGACTGGTGGGGGGGGTGAAGGTGGGGACTTGGGGACTGGTGGCGGGTGAAGGTGGGGACTGGGGGGGTGAAGGTGGGGACTGGTGGCGGGTGAAGGTGGGGACTGGTGGGGGGTGAAGGTGGGGACTGGTGGCGGGTGAAGGTGGGGACTGGTGGGGGGTGAAGGTGGGGACTGGTGGCGGGTGAAGGTGGGGACTGGTGGGGGGGGGGTGAAGGTGGGGAATGGTGGCGGGTGAAGGTGGGGACTGGTGGGGGTGAAGGTGGGGACTGGTGGGGGGGTGAAGGTGGGGACTGGTGGCGGGTGAAGGTGGGGACTGGTGGGGGGTGAAGGTGGGGACTGGTGGCGGGTGAAGGTGGGGACTGGTGGGGGGGGGGTGAAGGTGGGGACTGGTGGCGGGTGAAGGTGGGGACTGGTGGCGGGTGAAGGTGGGGACTGGTGGGGGGGGGTGAAGGTGGGGACTGGTGGGGGGTGAAGGTGGGGACTGGTGGCGGGTGAAGGTGGGGACTGGGGGGGTGAAGGTGGGGACTGGTGGGGGGGGGGTGAAGGTGGGGACTGGTGGCGGGTGAAGGTGGGGACTGGGGGGGTGAAGGTGGGGACTGGTGGGGGGGTGAAGGTGGGGACTGGTGGAGGGGGGGTGAAGGTGGGGACTGGTGGGGGGGGGGTGAAGGTGGGGACTGGTGGCGGGTGAAGGTGGGGACTGGTGGGGGGTGAAGGTGGGGACTGGTGGGGGGGTGAAGGTGGGGACTGGTGGCGGGTGAAGGTGGGGACTGGTGGGGGGTGAAGGTGGGGACTGGTGGCGGGTGAAGGTGGGGACTGGTGGGGGGGGGTGAAGGTGGGGACTGGTGGCGGGTGAAGGTGGGGACTGGTGGCGGGTGAAGGTGGGGACTGGTGGGGGGGGGTGAAGGTGGGGACTGGTGGGGGGTGAAGGTGGGGACTGGTGGCGGGTGAAGGTGGGGACTGGTGGGGGGGGTGAAGGTGGGGACTGGTGGCGGGTGAAGGTGGGGACTGGTGGGGTGAAGGTGGGGACTGGTGGGGGGGGTGAAGGTGGGGACTTGGGGACTGGTGGCGGGTGAAGGTGGGGACTGGGGGGGTGAAGGTGGGGACTGGTGGGGGGGTGAAGGTGGGGACTGGTGGGGGGGGTGAAGGTGGGGACTTGGGGACTGGTGGCGGGTGAAGGTGGGGACTGGGGGGGTGAAGGTGGGGACTGGTGGGGGGGTGAAGGTGGGGACTGGTGGGGGGGGTGAAGGTGGGGACTGGTGGGGGGGTGAAGGTGGGGACTGGTGGGGGGGGGTGAAGGTGGGGACTGGTGGGGGGGTGAAGGTGGGGACTGGTGGGGGGGTGAAGGTGGGGACTGTTGGGAGGTGAAGGTGGGGACTGGGGGGGGGTGAAGGTGGGGACTGGTGGGGGGGATGAAGGTGAGGACTGGGGGGGGTGAAGGTGGGGACTGGGGGGGGTGAAGGTGGGGACTGGTGGGGGGGTGAAGGTGGGGACTGGTAGGGGGGGGTGAAGGTGGTGACTGGTGGGGGGGTGAAGGTGGGGACTGGTGGGGGGTGAAGGTGGGGACTGGTGGGGGGGTGAAGGTGGGGACTGGTGGGGGGGTGAAAGTGGGGACTGGTGGGGGGGTGAAGGTGGGGACAGGTGGGGGGAGAAGGTGGGGACTGGGGGGGGTGAAGGTGGTGACTGGTGGGAGGGTGAAGGTGGGGACAGGTGGGGGGAGAAGGTGGGGACTGGGGGGGGTGAAGGTGGTGACTGGTGGGGGGGTGAAGGTGGGGACTGGTGGGGGGTAAAGGTGGGGACTGGGGGGGGTGAAGGTGGGGACTGGTGGGGGGGGTGAAGGTGGGGACTGGTGGGGGGGTGAAGGTGGGGACTGGTGGGGGGGTGAAGGTGGGGACTGGTGGGGGGGTGAAGGTGGGGACTGGTGGGGGGGGTGAAGGTGGGGACTGGTGGGGGGGTGAAGGTGGGGACTGGTGGGGGGGTGAAGGTGGGGACTGGTGGGGGGTAAAGGTGGGGACTGGGGGGGGGGTGAAGGTGGGGACTGGTGGGGGGGTAAAGGTGGGGACTGGTGGGGGGAGAAGGAGGGGACTGGGGTGGGTGAAGGTGGGGACTGGTGGGGGGGGTGAAGGTGGGGACTGGTGGGGTGGTGAAGGTGGGGACTGGTGGGGGGTGAAGGTGGGGACTGGTGGAGGGGTGAAGGTGGGGACTGTTGGGGGGGGTGAAGGTGAGGACTGGGGGGGTGAAGGTGGGGATTGGGGGGGTGAAGGTGGGAACTGGGGGGGGTGAAGGTGGGGACTGGGGGGGGTGAAGGTGGGGACTGGTGGGGGGGGGTGAAGGTGAGGACTGGTGGGGGATGAAGGTGGGGACTGGTGGGGGGTGAAGGTGGGGACTGGTGGGGGGTGAAGGTGGGGACTGGTGGGGGGTGACGGTGGGGACTGGGGGGGTGAAGGTGGGGACTGGGGGGGTGAAGGTGGGGACTGGTGGGAGGGTGAAGGTGGGGACTGGTGGGGGGGAGTGAAGGTGGGGACTGGTGGGGGGGGTGAAGGTGGGGACTGGGGGGGTGAAGGTGGGGACTGGTGGGAGGGTGAAGGTGGGGACTGGTGGGGGGGAGTGAAGGTGGGGACTGGTGGGGGGGTGAAGGTGGGGACTGGGGGGGTGAAGGTGGGGACTGGGGGGGTGAAGGTGGGGACTGGGGGGGGGTGAAGGTGGGGACTGGTGGGGGGGGGTGAAGGTGGGGACTGGTGGGGGGTGAAGGTGGGGACTGGTGGCGGGTGAAGGTGGGGACTGGTGGGGGGGTGAAGGTGGGGACTGGTGGGGGGGTGAAGGTGGGGACTGGTGGGGGGGTGAAGGTGGGGACTGGTGGGGGGGTGAAGGTGGGGACTGGTGGAGGGGGTGAAGGTGGGGACTGGTGGGGGGGTGAAGGTGGGGACTGGTGGGGGGGTGAAGGTGGGGACTGGTGGGGGTGAAGGTGGGGACTGGGGGGGTGAAGGTGGGGACTGGTGGGGGGTGAAGGTGGGGACTGGTGGAGGGGGTGAAGGTGGGGACTGGTGGGGGGGTGAAGGTGGGGACTGGTGGGGGGGTGAAGGTGGGGACTGGTGGGGGGGTGAAGGTGGGGACTGGTGGGGGGTGAAGGTGGGGACTGGGGGGTGAAGGTGGGGACTGGTGGGGGGTGAAGGTGGGGACTGGTGGAGGGGGTGAAGGTGGGGACTGGTGGGGGGGTGAAGGTGGGGACTGGTGGGGGGGTGAAGGTGGGGACTGGTGGAGGGGGTGAAGGTGGGGACTGGTGGGGTGGTGAAGGTGGGGACTGGTGGGGGGTGAAGGTGGGGACTGGGGGGGTGAAGGTGGGGACTGTTGGGGGGGTGAAGGTGGGGACTGGTGGGGCGGGTGAAGGTGGGGACTGGTGTGGGGTGAAGGTGGGGACTGGTGGCGGGGGGGGGGTATTGTGATCGTAGATCTGGGGGTCGGGAGGGGGGGATTTGGGTGTACTCATCTAGTTGTGTTTGCGGGGTTTGAGGTCTGGCTCTTTGGTCCCGCCTCTCAACTGTCAATCAACTGGTGTACCAATTGATTGGGGGTGGATCAGGGGTTGAGGGGTGGAGATCTGGGGGTGGATCAGGGGGTAGGGGTGGATCAGGGGGTAGGGGTGGATCAGGGGGTGGGGGTGGAGATCAGGGGGTAGGGGTGGATCAGGGGGTGGGGGGTGGAGATCAGGGGGTGGATCAAGGGGGGGTTGGAGATCAGGGGGTGGATCAAGGGGGGTGGAGATCAGAGGGTGGATCAAGGGGGGGGGTGGAGATCAGGGGGTGGATCAAGGGGGGGGTGGAGATCAGGGGGTGGATCAAGGGGGGGGGTTTAGATCAGGGGGTGGATCAAGGGGGGGGTGGAGATCAGGGGGTAAATCAAGGGGGGGTGGAGATCAGGGGATGGATCAAGGGGGGTTGGAGATCAGGGGGTGGATCAAGGGGGGGGGTGGAGATCAGTGGGTTGATCAAGGGGGGGGGGGTGGAGATCAGGGGGTGGATCAAGGGGGGGGTTGGAGATCAGCGGGTGGATCAGGGGTTGGAGGGTGGAGATCAGGGGGTGGATCAGGGGTTGGGGGTGGAGATCAGGGGGTGGATCAGGTGTTGGAGGGTGGAGATCAGGGGGTGGATCAGAGGTTGGGGGTGGAGATCAGGGGGTGGATCAGGGGTTGGAGGGTGGAGATCAGGGGGTGGATCAGGGGTTGGAGGGTGGAGATCAGGGGGTGGATCAGGGGTTGGAGGGTGGAGATCAGAGGGTGGATCAGGGGTTGGAGGGTGGAGATCAGGGGGTGGATCAGGGGTTGGAGGGTGGAGATCAGGGGGTGGATCAGGGGTTGGAGGGTGGAGATCAGAGGGTGGATCAGGGGTTGGAGGGTGGAGATCAGGGGGGTGGATCAGGGGTTGGAGGGTGGAGATCAGGGGGTGGATCAGGGGTTGGAGGGTGGAGATCAGAGGGTGGATCAGGGGTTGGAGGGTGGAGATCAGGGGGTGGATCAGGGGTTGGAGGGTGGAGATCAGGGGGTGGATCAGGGGTTGGAGGGTGGAGATGAGGGAGTGGATCAGGGGTTGGAGGGTGGAGATCAGCGGGTGGATCAAGGGGGGGGGGATTAAGGGCTGGAGAGCTCGTGGAATTCGTTTACCGATACTAATTAAACACAAACTTTTGACGCCTGTCATTGGCTTTCTGTTTTATTAAATTACAGTGTGTGTGTGTGTGTGTGTGTGTGTGTGTGTGTGTGTGTGTGTGTGTGTGTGTGTGTGTGTGTGTGTGTGTGTGTGTGTATACTCACCTAGTTATGCTTGCGGTGTGTGTGTGTGTGTATACTCACCTAGTTATGCTTGCGGGGTTTGAGCTTCGGCTCTTTGGTCCTGCTTCTCAACCGTCAATCAACTGGTCAATCTCATTCATGTGGAGGCCTGACATGCAGGCTTAAAACGTTTCTTGTCGCCACCTCCACCTTCTCTGAGAGCTAATAGTTGAGTTGTCCATATTTCCTCACCTCCATGCGGTTCCTTGGTCTCAGTCTCCCAGTCTGTCCTTCAGTGATCGGAGTCCCCCATGATGAGCAGATGGGATCTATTTCTACAGGCAGCTGAGGCTGCCCTCTCAATTATAGTGTTAACTGCCATGTTGTTGTTGTCATACTCTTGCCTGGGTCTTCTGTCATTGGGTGGAGGGTTATATATCACTGCTACTACTACTCTTGGTCCTCCCATTGTCATGGTGCCTGTTATGTACTCTCTAAACCCCTCGCAGCCCGGGATGACCATCTCCTTGAAGCTCATATCCTTTCTCATTAGTAAGTGCTACTCCGCCTCATCCCCTTCCTTCCTTCTCTCTCCTTATCACAGAGTAGTCCTGGAGAAACACGCCATTCGTTATGATTCCTGAGAGTTTTGTTTCCTTCAGTCCAATTACAATAGTCCAAGTGTGTAATTACCTAAGTGTAGTTATAGGATGAGAGCTACGCTCGTGGTGTCCCGTCTTCCCAGCACTCTTTGTCATATAACGCTTTGAAACTTCTGACGGTCTTGGCCTCCACCACCTTCTTATCTAACTTGTTCCAACCGTCTACCACTGTTTGCGAAAGTGAATTTTCTTATATTTCTTCGGCATCTGTGTTCAGCTAGTTTAAATCTATGACCTCTTGTTCTTAAAGTTCCAGGTCTCAGGAAATCTTCCCTATCGATTTTATCAATTCCTGTTTCTATTTTGAATGTAGTGATCATATCACCTCTTTTTCTTCTGTCTTCTAGTTTTGGCATATTTAATGCCTCTAACCCAAATGAATTTTTCATGGATACGATACCAACATCAAATCATATATCAGACGTCACCCTATCCCCACTGGATTTTGAAGAAGCCATAAACAGTATGCCTATTCACTCTGCACCAGGCCTGGATTCTTGGAACTCCATATTCATAAAGAACTGTAAAAAACCACTATCGCAGGCCCTCCACATTCTGTGGAGACAAAGCCTAGATACTGGCGTTATTCCTGATATACTAAAAACAGCAGAGATAACACCACTTCATAAAGGAGGAAAAAAAGAATCTAGATTCTGCTAGAATCCACTCAGTAAAACATCTAAACTATTGGGACCGACTAAAGAGCCTAAAACTGTACTCCCTTGAGCGCAGACGGGAGAGGTACATAATAATTTACACGTGGAAAATATTAGAGGGGCTGGTCCCAAACCTGCACACAGAAATAACATCACATGAGACCAGAAGACATGGCAGGATGTGCAGAATACCCCCGTTGAAAAACAGAGGTGCAACTGGTACTCTGAGAGAGAACTCTATCAACATCAGAGGTCCGAGACTGTTCAACACGCTTCCACTACACATAAGGGGCATAACTGGCCGACCCCTCACAGTGTTCAAGAGAGAACTGGATAAGCACCTCCAAAGGATACCTGATCAATCAGGCTGTGACTCATACGTCAGGCTGCGAGCAGCCGCGTCCAACAGCCTGGTTGATCAGTCCGGCAACCAGGAGGCCTGGTCGACGACCGGGCCGCGGGGACGCTAAGCCCCGGAAGCACCTCAAGGTAACCTCAAGGTAACCTCTCCTCGTAGTTCTTGCCCTTCAGTTCTGGGAGCCACTTAGTAGCATGTCTTTGTACCTTTTCCAGTTTGTTGATATGCTTCTTCAAATATGGGCACCACACAACCGCTGCATATTCTAGCTTTGGCCTAACAAAAGTCGTGAACAATTTCTTTAGTATACCACCATCCATGTATTTAAAAGCAATTCTGAAGTTAGAAAGCGTGACATAGGCTCCTCGCACAATATTCTTTATGTGGTCCTCAGGTGATATTTTTCTATCTAGAACCACCCCTAGATCTCTTTCTTTATCAGAATTCTTTAAAGGTTTCTCACATAATATATAGGTTGAGTGGGGTCTATGTTCTCCTATTCCACGTTCCATAACATGGCATTTATTAACATTAAATTACATTTGCCAAGTGGTGCTCCATATACTTATTTTGTCCAGGTCATCTTGAAGTGCATGACAATCATCTAAGTTTCTTATCCTTCCTATTATCTTAGCATCATCAGCAAACATGTTCATATAATTCTGTATACCAACTGGTAGATAATTTATGTAGACAATAAACATCACTGGTGCAAGAACTGAACCCTGTGGTACTCCACTTGTGACATTTCTCCAGTCCGATACATTGCCTCTGATCACTGCCCTCATTTTTCTATCAGTCAGAAAATTTTTCATCCATGTTAAAAGCTTACCTATCACCCCTCCAATATTTTCCAGTTTCCAGAACAACCTCTTATGTGGAACTCTGTCGAAAGCCTTTTTTAGGTCCAGATAGATGCAGTCAACCCAACCATCTCTTTCCTGTAATATCTCTGTTGCTCGATCATAGAAACTGAGTAAATTCGATACACAAGATCTTCCAGATCGAAAACCATACTGTCTGTCTGATATTATATCATTTCTCTCCAGGTGTTCTACCCATTTAGTTTTGATTAGTTTTTCCAATACATTCACTATTACACTTGTCAATGATACAGGTCTATAATTGAGGGGGTCTTCCCTGCTGCCACTTTTGTAGATTGGAACTATGTTAGCCTGTTTCCACACGTCTGCTACGATTCCTGTACACAGGGATGCCTGAAAGATCAGGTGTGTGTGTGTGTGTGTGTGTGTGTGTGTGTGTGTGTGTGTGTGTGTGTGTGTGTGTGTGTGTGTGTGTGTGTGTGTGTGTGTGTGTGTGTGTGTGTGTGTGTGTGTGTGTGTGTGTGTGTACTCACCTGGTTGTACTCACCTAGTTGTGTTTGCGGGGGTTGAGCTCTGGCTCTTTGGTCCCGCCTCTCAACCGTCAATCAACAGGTGTACAGATTCCTGAGCCTATCGGGCTCTATCATATCTACACTTGAAACTGTGTATGGAGTCAGCCTCCACCACATCACTTCCTAATGCATTCCATTTGTCAACCGCTCTGACACTAAAAAAGTTCTTTCTAATATCTCTGTGGCTCATTTGGGCACTCAGTTTCCACCTGTGTCCCCTTGTGCGTGTTCCCCTTGTGTTAAATAGACTGTCTTTATCTACCCTATCAACTCCCTTCAGAATCTTGAATGTGGTGATCATGTCCCCCCTAACTCTTCTGTCTTCCAGCGAAGTGAGGTTTAATTCCCGTAGTCTCTCCTCGTAGCTCATACCTCTCAGCTCGGGTACTAGTCTGGTGGCAAACCTTTGAACCTTTTACAGTTTAGTCTTATGCTTGACTAGATATGGACTCCATGCTGGGGCTGCATACTCCAGGATTGGCCTGACATATGTGGTATACAAAGTTCTGAATGATTCTTTACACAAGTTTCTGAATGCCGTTCGTATGTTGGCCAGCCTGGCATATGCCGCTGATGTTATCCGCTTGATATGTGCTGCAGGAGACAGGTCTGGCGTGATATCAACCCCCAAGTCTTTTTCCTTCTCTGACTCCTGAAGAATTTCCTCTCCCAGATGATACCTTGTATCTGGCCTCCTGCTCCCTACACCTATCTTCATTACATTACATTTGGTTGGGTTAAACTCTAACAACCATTTGTTCGACCATTCCTTCAGCTTGTCTAGGTCTTCTTGAAGCCTCAAACAGTCCTCTTCTGTTTTAATCCTTCTCATAATTTTAGCATCGTCCTCGAACATTGAGAGAAATGAATCGATACCCTCTTGGAGATCATTTACATATATCAGAAACAAGATAGGACCGAGTACAGAGTCCTGTGGGACTCCACTGGTGACTTCACGCCAATCGGAGGTCTCACCCCTCACTGCAACTCTCTGCTTCCTATTGCTTAGATACTCCCTTATCCACTGGAGCACCTTACCAGCTACACCTGCCTGTCTCTCCAGCTTATGTGCCAGCCTCTTATGCGGTACTGTGTCAAAGGCTTTCCAACAATCCAGGAAAATGCAGTCCGCCCAGCCCTCTCTGTCTTGCTTAATCTTTGTCACCTGATCGTAGAATTTTATCAAGCCTGTAAGGCAAGATTTACCTTCCCTGAACCCATGTTGGCGATTTGTCACGAAGTCCCTTCTCTCCAGATGTGTTACCAGGTTTTTTCTCACGATCTTCTCCATCACCTTGCTTGGTATACAAGTCAAGGACACTGGCCTATAGTTCAGTGCCTCTTGCCTGTCGCCCTTTTTGTATATTGGGACCACATTCGCCGTCTTCCATATTTCTGGTAGGTCTCCCGTCTCCAGTGACTTACTATACACTATGGAGAGTGGCAAGCAAAGTGCCTCTGCACACTCTTTCAGTATCCAATATCTTTCCAGCCGGCAATTGACACCAATTGCCCTCGACATCCATTCATTTCCCACTCCCTTTCTTGGAAGAATGCCACATATGATCGGGAGTCCTCCCTTGCTCCTAACTAATTCAATGGCTGTCCTGAATCTCTGTATTAGTTCCTCACTCCTAACTCGTCCAACATCATTACCCTCGGCACTAATACAAATAATGGGTTTGTTCCCATTTCCTGTCATAATATCATTCATGTTTCCAACAATATCACCAATTCCAGCTCCCGGATAGCAAACCCTTAATCTGTTCCCCCTATCTCTGGCACAAAACGTTCTGTCTATATACCTCACCTGGGAATCTCCCACAACCAAAATTCGCTTCTATTCTCCCTTTTCCTTTCGAGCAGTTTGAGGGACCTGCGCTTCAATGCTCCTCGTTACTTTGTCTTTGCCACCTCGTTGAACAACAGGTTCAACACAGCACTCGTCCCCTAATACGTCAAATGCGTTGAAAGTCCTTAGGTGTAGGCTATTAGTAGTCGGTTTTGCCAAGGTCTTCTTAAGACCCCTGTCTTTCACAACTTGCCAAGACGAGGACTTCTTAATACTGGTCCCGTCAGTCCTTCTTAATGAGGTCCCGTCAACACTGGCCTCCTCCTTCGTTTCCTCCCGAAGTCTCAGCCGTCGTACCTCCTCCCGCAGGGAATCCATCTCTGCTCTCAGAGCTCCAACCAGACTCACCAAATCCTTTACTAATCCTTCCATTATTGCAATAATAATGTTATTAGAATCAGAGATCCAGCTAACACAACCTCTCACTGTGACTGCACCTGACACAGTGAGGTGTTAGGTGCAGCAACACAAGACACAACACGAAACAATGGGTATAAATTGGATAAGTTTAGATTTAGGAAAGACTTGGGTAAATACTGGTTCAGTAACAGAGTTGTTTATTTGTGGAACCAATTGCCGCGTAACATTGTGGAGGTGGGGTCCCTCGATTGTTTCAAGCATGGGTTGGACATGTATATGAGTGGGATTGGGTGGTTATAAATAGGAGCTGCCTCGTATGGGCCAACAGGCCTTCTGCAGTTGCCTTTGTTCTTATGTTCTTATGTTCTTAACCATTACCACAACCATTACCACAAGTTACCACAACCATTACCACAACCATTACCACAACCATTACCACATCCATTACCACAACCATTACCACAACCATTACCACATCCATTACCACATCCATTACCACAACCATTACCACAACCATTACCACATCCATTACCACAACCATTACCACAACCATTACCACATCCATTACCACATCCATTACCACAACAATTACCACAACCATTACCACATCCATTACCACAACCATTACCACAACCATTACCACATCCATTACCACAACCATTACCATAACCATTACCACAACCATTACCACAACCATTACCACATCCATTACCACAACCATTACCACAACCATTACCACAACCATTACCACATCCATTACCACAACCATTACCACAACCATTACCACATCCATTACCACAACCATTACCACATCCATTACCACAACCATTTCCACAACCATTACCACAACCATTACCACATCCATTACCACATCCATTACCACAACCATTACCACATCCATTACCACAACCATTACCACAACCATTACCACAACCATTACCACATCCATTACCACAACCATTACCACAACTATTACCACAACCATTACCACAACAATTACCACATCCATTGCCACATCCATTACCACAACCATTACCACATCCATTACCACAACCACCACCACAACAATTACCGCATCCATTACCACAACCATTACCACATCCATTACCACAACCACCACCACAACAATTACCACAACCATTACCACATCCATTACCACAACCATTACCACAACCACCACCACAACCATTACCACAACCATTACCACATCCATTACCACAACCATTACCACAACCATTACCACATCCATTACCACATCCATTACCACAACCATTACCACAACCACAACCATTACCATAACCATTACCACAACCACCACCATAACCATTACCACATCCATTACCACAACCATTACCACAACCATTACCACAACCATTAGCACAACCATTACCACAACCATTACCACATCCATTACCACAACCATTACCACAACTATTACCACATCCATTACCACAACCATTACCACAACCATTACCACATCCATTACCACAACCACCACCACAACCATTACCACAACCATTACCACAACCATTACCACAACCATTACCACATCCATTACCACATCCATTACCACAACCATTACCACAACCATTACCACAACCACCACCACAACCATTACCACAACCATTAACACAACCATTACCACATCCATTACCACATCCATTACCACAACCATTACCACAACCATTACCACAACCATTACCACAACCATTACCACAACCACCACCACAACCATTACCACAACCATTACCACAACCATTACCACAACCATTACCACATCCATTACCACATCCATTACCACAACCATTACCACAACCATTACCACAACCATTACCACAACCACAACCATTACCACAACCATTACCACAACCATTACCACATACATTACCACAACCATTACCACAACCATTACCACATCCATTACCACATCCATTACCACAACCATTACCACAACCACCACCACAACCATTACCACAACCATTACCACAACCATTACCACATCCATTACCACATCCATTACCACAACCATTACCACAACCATTACCACAACCACCACCACAACCATTACCACAACCATTACCACAACCACCACCACAACCATTACCACAACCATTACCACAACCATTTCCACAACCATTACCACAACCATTACCACATCCATTACCACAACCATTACCACATCCATTACCACAACCATTACCACAACCATTACCACAACCATTACCACATCCATTACCACAACCATTACCACAACCATTACCACAACCATTACCACAACAATTACCACATCCATTACCACATCCATTACCACAACCATTACCACATCCATTACCACAACCATTACCACAACCATTACCACATCCATTACCACAACCACCACCACAACCATTACCACATCCATTACCACCACCACCACAACAATTACCACAACCATTACCACAACCATTACCACAACCACTACCACAACAATTACCACAACCATTACCACAACCACCACCACAACCATTACCACAACCATTACCACAACCATTACCACAACCATTACCACAACCACCACCACAACAATTACCACAACCATTACCACAACAATTACCACAACCATTACCACAACCATTACCACATCCATTACCACAACCATTACCACATCCATTACCACATCCATTACCACATCCATTACCACATCCATTACCACAACCATTACCACATCCATTACCACATCCATTACCACAACCATTACCACAACCATTACCACATCCATTACCACAACCATTACCACAACCATTACCACAACCATTACCACATCCATTACCACAACCATTACCACAACCATTACCACATCCATTACCACAACCATTACCACATCCATTACCACATCCATTACCACAACCATTACCACAACCATTACCACATCCATTACCACTACCATTACCACAACCATTACCACATCCATTACCACAACCATTACCACAATCATTACGACAACCATTACCACTACCATTACCACAACCATTACCATAACCATTACCACAACCATTACCACAACCATTACCACAACCATTACCACAACCATTACCACATCCATTACCACAACAATTACCACAACCATTACCACAACCATTACCACATCCATTACCACAACCATTACCACTACCATTACCACAACCATTACCACAACCATTACCACAACCATTACCACAACCATTACCACATCCATTACCACAACAATTACCACTACCATTACCACAACCATTACCACAACCATTACCACAACTATTACCACAACCATTACCACAACCATTACCACATCCATTACCACAACAATTACCACAACCATTACCACATCCATTACCACAACCATTACCACAACCATTACCACAACCATTACCACATCCATTACCACAACCATTACCACAACCATTACCACAACCATTACCACAACCATTACCACAACCATTACCACATCCATTACCACAACCATTACCACATCCATTACCACATCCATTACCACAACCATTACCACAACCATTACCACAACCATTACCACATCCATTACCACAACCATTACCACATCCATTACCACAACCATTACCACAACTATTACCACAACCATTACCACAACCATTTTGGGCCAACCATAGGGCCCTGACAGCTGAGTGGACAGCGCTTCCGATTCCTCGTTGACCTCGTTATCCTGCTGCTGTGTTGACCTCGTTATCCTGCTGCTGTGTTGACCTCGTTATCCTGCTGCTGTGTTGACCTCGTTATCCTGCTGCTGTGTTGACCTCGTTATCCTGCTGGTGTAGGAAGTTTGCCGCCGCTTCATCTTGTATTTATCTTAGGTGTTGTTGCTGGTCGTCTCCTCATACCTGACATGTGTGAGGGTGTGGGAGTGTCCTGACGTCACGACCCCCGCCCTCGCTGGCCAACCATAGCCTGGCCCAGTATCCTGACGTCACGACCCCCACCCTCGCTGGCCAACCATAGCCTGGCCCAGTGTCATGACGTCACGACCCCCACCCTCGCTGGCCAACCATAGCCTGGCCCAGTGTCATGACGTCACGACCCCCACCCTCGCTGGCCAACCATAGCCTGGCCCAGTGTCATGACGTCACGACCCCCACCCTCGCTGGCCAACCATAGCCTGGCCCAGTGTCATGACGTCACGACCCACACCCTCGCTGGCCAACCATAGCCTGGCCCAGTGTCATGACGTCACGACCCCTACCCTCGCTGGCCAACCATAGCCTGGCCCAGTGTCCAGACGTCACGACCCCCACCCTCGCTGGCCAACCATAGCCTGGCCCAGTGTCCAGACGTCACGACCCCCACCCTCGCTGGCCAACCATAGCCTGGCCCAGTGTCATGACGTCACGACCCCCACCCTCGCTGGCCAACCATAGCCTGGCCCAGTGTCATGACGTCACGACCCACACCCTCGCTGGCCAACCATAGCCTGGCCCAGTGTCATGACGTCACGACCCCCGCCCTCGCTGGCCAACCATAGCCTGGCCCAGTGTCCAGACGTCACGACCCCCACCCTCGCTGGCCAACCATAGCCTGGCCCAGTGTCCAGACGTCACGACCCCCACCCTCGCTGGCCAACCATAGCCTGGCCCAGTGTCCAGACGTCACGACCCCCACCCTCGCTGGCCAACCATAGCCTGGCCCAGTGTCATGACGTCACGACCCCCACCCTCGCTGGCCAACCATAGCCTGGCCCAGTGTCATGACGTCACGACCCCCACCCTCGCTGGCCAACCATAGCCTGGCCCAGTGTCATGACGTCACGACCCCCGCCCTCGCTGGCCAACCATAGCCTGGCCCAGTGTCATGACGTCACGACCCCCACCCTCGCTGGCCAACCATAGCCTGGCCCAGTGTCCAGACGTCACGACCCCCGCCCTCGCTGGCCAACCATAGCCTGGCCCAGTGTCATGACGTCACGACCCCCACCCTCGCTGGCCAACCATAGCCTGGCCCAGTGTCCAGACGTCACGACCCCCACCCTCGCTGGCCAACCATAGCCTGGCCCAGTGTCATGACGTCACGACCCCCACCCTCGCTGGCCAACCATAGCCTGGCCCAGTGTCATGACGTCACGACCCCCACCCTCGCTGGCCAACCATAGCCTGGCCCAGTGTCATGACGTCACGACCCCCGCCCTCGCTGGCCAACCATAGCCTGGCCCAGTGTCATGACGTCACGACCCCCACCCTCGCTGGCCAACCATAGCCTGGCCCAGTGTCCAGACGTCACGACCCCCGCCCTCGCTGGCCAACCATAGCCTGGCCCAGTGTCATGACGTCACGACCCCCGCCCTCGCTGGCCAACCATAGCCTGGCCCAGTGTCATGACGTCACGACCCCCACCCTCGCTGGCCAACCATAGCCTGGCCCAGTGTCCAGACGTCACGACCCCCACCCTCGCTGGCCAACCATAGCCTGGCCCAGTGTCATGACGTCACGACCCCCACCCTCGCTGGCCAACCATAGCCTGGCCCAGTGTCATGACGTCACGACCCCCACCCTCGCTGGCCAACCATAGCCTGGCCCAGTGTCATGACGTCACGACCCCCACCCTCGCTGGCCAACCATAGCCTGGCCCAGTGTCATGACGTCACGACCCCCACCCTCGCTGGCCAACCATAGCCTGGCCCAGTGTCATGACGTCACGACCCCCACCCTCGCTGGCCAACCATAGCCTGGCCCAGTGTCATGACGTCACGACCCCCGCCCTCGCTGGCCAACCATAGCCTGGCCCAGTGTCATGACGTCACGACCCCCGCCCTCGCTGGCCAACCATAGCCTGGCCCAGTGTCACTAAGTGTCTCGGCTACAGTGAAAAAGGCGCGTTATAACAACCCCAGTTGACTGGCACATATAAAACACGTCACCGTAAACCAATGAGAAACTAAAGCTCTCTATATAATATACAGCTAGTATACAACAGATATACAGGTAGTATACAACAACAGATATACAGGTAGTATACACCAACAGATATACAGGTAGTATACAACAACTGATATACAGGTAGTATACAACAACTGATATACAGGTAGTATACAACAGATATACAGGTAGTATACAACAGATATACAGGTAGTATACAACAACTGATATACAGGTAGTATACAACAACTGATATACAGGTAGTATACAACAGATATACAGGTAGTATACAACAGATATACAGGTAGTATACAACAACTGATATACAGGTAGTATACAACAACTGATATACAGGTAGTATACAACAGATATACAGGTAGTATACAACAGATATACAGGTAGTATACAACAACTGATATACAGGTAGTATACAACTGATATACAGGTAGTATACAACAACTGATATACAGGTAGTATACAACAACTGATATACAGGTAGTATACAACAACTGATATACAGGTAGTATACAACAACTGATATACAGGTAGTATACAACAACTGATATACAGGTAGTATACAGCTGATACTCTACTCCCAACAAGGAGCATTAACAGGGCTCTCATAATCACATCAAGGAACTTAAGACAACTCTAGGGATCAGTCCCAGGCATTAACTGTCCACACTAGGGACTAGGAGACACCAGGCTCCATCCCGGCGCTGTGGTCCACTAACCCAAGTAACAAGTTGGTGGTGTCACACATTAATAAGTAACGGGGGGGGGATTAGTAACAGGTTGGTGGTGTCACACATTAATAAGTAACGGGGGGGGGGGGTTAGTAACAGGTTGGTGGTGTCACACATTAATAAGTAACGGGGGGGGGGGGTTAGTAACAGATTGGTGGTGTCACACATTAATAGGTAGCGGGGGGGGGGCGTTAGTAACAGGTTGGTGGTGTCACACATTAATAAGTAGCGGGGGGGGGGTTAGTAACAGGTTGGTGGTGTCACACATTAATAAGTAACGGGGGGGGGTGGTTAGTAACAGGTTGGTGGTGTCACACATTAATAAGTAGCGGGGGGGGGGGGTTAGTAACAGGTTGGTGGTGTCACACATTAATAAGTAACGGGGGGGGGGTTAGTAACAGGTTGGTGGTGTCACACATTAATAAGTAACGGGGGGGGGTGGTTAGTAACAGGTTGGTGGTGTCACACATTAATAAGTAACGGGGGGGGGTGGTTAGTAACAGGTTGGTGGTGTCACACATTAATAAGTAGCGGGGGGGGGGGGTTAGTAACAGGTTGGTGGTGTCACACATTAATAAGTAGCGGGGGGGGGGTTAGTAACAGGTTGGTGGTGTCACACATTAATAAGTAGCGGGGGGGGGTTAGTAACAGGTTGGTGGTGTCACACATTAATAAGTAGCGGGGGGGGGGGGTTAGTAACAAGTTGGTGGTGTCACACATTAATAAGTAACGGGGGGGGGGTTAGTAACAGGTTGGTGGTGTCACACATTAATAAGTAGCGGGGGGGGGGTTAGTAACAGGTTGGTGGTGTCACACATTATTAAGTAACGGGGGGGGGGGGTTAGTAACAGGTTGGTGGTGTCACACATTAATAAGTAACGGGGGGGGGGTTAGTAACAGGTTGGTGGTGTCACACATTAATAAGTAACGGGGGGGGGGTTAGTAACAGGTTGGTGGTGTCACACATTAATAAGTAGCGGGGGGGGGGTTAGTAACAGGTTGGTGGTGTCACACATTAATAAGTAGCGGGGGGGGGTTAGTAACAGGTTGGTGGTGTCACACATTAATAAGTAACGGGGGGGGGTTAGTAACAGGTTGGTGGTGTCACACATTAATAAGTAACGGGGGGGGGGTTAGTAACAGGTTGGTGGTGTCACACATTATTAAGTAACGGGGGGGGGGGTTAGTATCAGGTTGGTGGTGTCACACATTAATAAGTAACGGGGGGGGGGGTTAGTAACAGGTTGGTGGTGTCACACATTAATAAGTAACGGGGGGGGGGGTTAGTAACAGGTTGGTGGTGTCACACATTAATAAGTAACGGGGGGGGTTAGTAACAGGTTGGTGGTGTCACACATTAATAAGTAACGGGGGGGGGGGGGGTTAGTAACAGGTTGGTGGTGTCACACATTAATAAGTAACGGGGGGGGGTTAGTAACAGGTTGGTGGTGTCACACATTAATAGGTAGCGGGGGGGGGCGTTAGTAACAGGTTGGTGGTGTCACACATTAATAAGTAGCGGGGGGGGGGGGTTAGTAACAGGTTGGTGGTGTTACACATTAATAAGTAACGGGGGGGGGGGTTAGTAACAGGTTGGTGGTGTCACACATTAATAAGTAGCGGGGGGGGGGGGGTTAGTAACAGGTTGGTGGTGTCACACATTAATAAGTAACGGGGGGGGGTTAGTAACAGGTTGGTGGTGTCACACATTAATAAGTAACGGGGGGGGGTTAGTAACAGGTTGGTGGTGTCACACATTAATAAGTAGCGGGGGGGGGGGTTAGTAACAGGTTGGTGGTGTCACACATTAATAAGTAACGGGGGGGGGGTTAGTAACAGGTTGGTGGTGTCACACATTAATAAGTAGCGGGGGGGGGGGTTAGTAACAGGTTGGTGGTGTCACACATTAATAAGTAGCGGGGGGGGGGGTTAGTAACAGGTTGGTGGTGTCACACATTAATAAGTAACGGGGGGGGGGTTAGTAACAGGTTGGTGGTGTCACACATTAATAAGTAACGGGGGGGGGGGTTAGTAACAGGTTGGTGGTGTCACACATTAATAAGTAACGGGGGGGGTTAGTAACAGGTTGGTGGTGTCACACATTATTAAGTAACGGGGGGGGGGTTAGTATCAGGTTGGTGGTGTCACACATTAATAAGTAACGGGGGGGGGGTTAGTAACAGGTTGGTGGTGTCACACATTAATAAGTAACGGGGGGGGGTTAGTAACAGGTTGGTGGTGTCACACATTAATAAGTAACGGGGGGGGGTTAGTAACAGGTTGGTGGTGTCACACATTAATAAGTAACGGGGGGGGGGGATTAGTAACGTACTACAACACAGTAACAATCACATACCATAGTCAAATACCCATCTCAATACAAAAGCACCGACCGCCTGGCATAACTGATATACCACGGTAGCCTGAGCCACAATGAGACCACCACCATGGTCACCCATAACTAGACCACCACCATGGTCACCCATAACTAGACCACCACCATGGTCACCCATAACTAGACCACCACCATGGTCACCCATAACTAGAGACCACCACCATGGTCACCCATAACTAGACCACCACCATGGTCACCCATAACTAGACCACCACCATGGTCACCCATAACTAGACCACCACCATGGTCACCCATAACTAGAGACCAGCACCGTGGTCACCCATAACTAGAGACCACCACCGTGGTCACCCATAACTAGACCACCACCGTGGTCACCCATAACTAGATACCAGCACAGTGGTCACCCATAACTAGACCACCACCGTGGTCACCCATAACTAGACCAGCACCGTGGTCACCCATAACTAGACCAGCACCGTGGTCACCCATAACTAGACCAGCACCGTGGTCACCCATAACTAGACCAGCACCATGGTCACCCATAACTAGAGACCACCACCATGGTCACCCATAACTAGAGACCACCACCATGGTCACCCATAACTAGAGACCAGCACCATGGTCACCCATAACTAGAGACCACCACCATGGTCACCCATAACTAGACCAGCACCGTGGTCACCCATAACTAGAGACCACCACCATGGTCACCCATAACTAGAGACCACCACCATGGTCACCCATAACTAGACCAGCACCGTGGTCACCCATAACTAGAGACCACCACCATTGTCACCCATAACTAGAGACCACCACCATGGTCACCCATAACTAGACCACCACCATGGTCACCCATAACTAGAGACCAGCACCATGGTCACCCATAACTAGAGACCACCACCATGGTCACCCATAACTAGACCAGCACCGTGGTCACCCATAACTAGAGACCACCACCATGGTCACCCATAACTAGAGACCACCACCATGGTCACCCATAACTAGAGACCACCACCATGGTCACCCATAACTAGAGACCACCACCATGGTCACCCATAACTAGAGACCACCACCATGGTCACCCATAACTAGAGACCACCACCATGGTCACCCATAACTAGAGACCACCACCATGGTCACCCATAACTAGAGACCAGCACCGTGGTCACCCATAACTAGAGACCAGCACCGTGGTCACCCATAACTAGAGACCACCACCATGGTCACCCATAACTAGAGACCACCACCATGGTCACCCATAACTAGACCAGCACCGTGGTCACCCATAACTAGAGACCACCACCATGGTCACCCATAACTAGAGACCACCACCATGGTCACCCATAACTAGAGACCACCACCATGGTCACCCATAACTAGAGACCACCACCATGGTCACCCATAACTAGACCAGCACCGTGGTCACCCATAACTAGAGACCACCACCATGGTCACCCATAACTAGAGACCACCACCATGGTCACCCATAACTAGAGACCAGCACCATGGTCACCCATAACTAGAGACCACCACCATGGTCACCCATAACTAGACCAGCACCGTGGTCACCCATAACTAGAGACCACCACCATGGTCACCCATAACTAGAGACCACCACCATGGTCACCCATAACTAGACCAGCACCGTGGTCACCCATAACTAGAGACCACCACCATTGTCACCCATAACTAGAGACCACCACCATGGTCACCCATAACTAGACCACCACCATGGTCACCCATAACTAGAGACCAGCACCATGGTCACCCATAACTAGAGACCACCACCATGGTCACCCATAACTAGACCAGCACCGTGGTCACCCATAACTAGAGACCACCACCATGGTCACCCATAACTAGAGACCACCACCATGGTCACCCATAACTAGAGACCACCACCATGGTCACCCATAACTAGAGACCAGCACCGTGGTCACCCATAACTAGAGACCAGCACCGTGGTCACCCATAACTAGAGACCACCACCATGGTCACCCATAACTAGAGACCACCACCATGGTCACCCATAACTAGAGAACAACTCTTATTGTAGAGGAGCAGAAGGTTCAATCCCCGACCGTCCAAGTGGTTGGGCACCATTCCTTCCCTCCGTCCCATCCCTAATCTTTATCCTGATCACTTCCTAGTGCTATATAGTCGTAAAGGCTTGGCGGCGCTTTTCCCTGATAATTCCCTCCCTCCCCCTCGCTCCGAAACCGTTGGGCACAGTTTCAAGTACCTCCCTCCACTCTCTCTCCCAACACATCTAATGTGTACAACATGTAAATTGCTATAATTCCTTCCATAGAGCAGTTACAGACTTTCTTGTAGTAAATTGCTATAATTCCTTCCATAGAGCAGTTACAGACTTTCTTGTAGTAAATTGCTATAATTCCTTCCATAGAGCAGTTACAGACTTTCTTGTAGTAAATTGCTATAATTCCTTCCATAGAGCAGTTACAGACTTTCTTGTAGTAAATTGCTATAATTCCTTCCATAGAGCAGTTACAGACTTTCTTGTAGTAAATTGCTATAATTCCTTCCATAGAACAGTTACAGACTTTCTTGTAGTAAATTGCTATAATTCCTTCCATAGAGCAGTTACAGACTTTCTTGTAGTAAATTGCTATAATTCCTTCCATAGAACAGTTACAGACTTTCTTGTAGTAAATTGCTATAATTCCTTCCATAGAGCAGTTACAGACTTTCTTGTAGTCTTATTGACCAGCCCTGAGCCTGGGCGTTCTCCACACCCCACACAAGGGCCTCATAAGGGAAGACTGCTCTCAGAGAGTGCTGGAGTCCTGCCACACACTCTTACATAATCTAGAAAAACTAACTAGGAATTTAATTCCTTTACAACAGAATTTAGAGAGAACAAGTGGTTAAAAGAGAAAGATCAGAGCAAGAGAAAGTTCAGAGCAAGAGGAAGATCAGAGCAAGAGAAAGTTCAGAGCAAGAGGAAGATCAGAGCAAGAGAAAGTTCAGAGCAAGAGGAAGATCAGAGCAAGAGAAAGTTCAGAGCAAGAGGAAGATCAGAGCAAGAGAAAGTTCAGAGCAAGAGGAAGATCAGAGCAAGAGAAAGATCAGAGCAAGAGAAAGTTCAGAGCAAGAGGAAGATCAGAGCAAGAGAAAGTTCAGAGCAAGAGGAAGATCAGAGCAAGAGAAAGTTCAGAGCCAAGAGGAATGGAATCAGAGCAAGAGAAAGTCAGAGCAAGAGAAAGTTCAGAGCAAGAGAAGATCAGAGCAAGAGAAAGTTCAGAGCAAGAGAAAGTTCAGAGCAAGAGGAAGATCAGAGCAAGAGAAAGTTCAGAGCAAGAGAAAGTTCAGAGCAAGAGAAAGATCAGAGCAAGAGAAAGTTCAGAGCAAGAGAAAGTTCAGAGCAAGAGGAAGATCAGAGCAAGAGGAAGATCAGAGCAAGAGAAAGATCAGAGCAAGAGAAAGTTCAGAGCAAGAGGAAGATCAGAGCAAGAGAAAGATCAGAGCAAGAGGAAGATCAGAGCAAGAGAAAGTTCAGAGCAAGAGAAAGTTCAGAGCAAGAGGAAGATCAGAGCAAGAGAAAGTTCAGAGCAAGAGAAAGTTCAGAGCAAGAGGAAGATCAGAGCAAGAGAAAGTTCAGAGCAAGAGAAAGTTCAGAGCAAGAGAAAGATCAGAGCAAGAGAAAGATCAGAGCAAGAGAAAGTTCAGAGCAAGAGAAAGTTCAGAGCAAGAGGAAGATCAGAGCAAGAGAAATTTCAGAGCAAGAGGAAGATCAGAGCAAGAGGAAGATCAGAGCAAGAGAAAGTTCAGAGCAAGAGGAAGATCAGAGCAAGAGGAAGATCAGAGCAAGAGAAAGTTCAGAGCAAGAGGAAGATCAGAGCAAGAGAAAGTTCAGAGCAAGAGAAAGATCAGAGCAAGAGAAAGATCAGAGCAAGAGAAAGATCAGAGCAAGAGAAAGTTCAGAGCAAGAGGAAGATCAGAGCAAGAGAAAGATCAGAGCAAGAGGAAGATCAGAGCAAGAGAAAGTTCAGAGCAAGAGGAAGATCAGAGCAAGAGAAAGTTCAGAGCAAGAGAAAGTTCAGAGCAAGAGGAAGATCAGAGCAAGAGAAAGTTCAGAGCAAGAGAAAGTTCAGAGCAAGAGGAAGATCAGAGCAAGAGAAAGTTCAGAGCAAGAGAAAGATCAGAGCAAGAGAAAGATCAGAGCAAGAGAAAGATCAGAGCAAGAGAAAGTTCAGAGCAAGAGGAAGATCAGAGCAAGAGGAAGATCAGAGCAAGAGGAAGATCAGAGCAAGAGAAAGATCAGAGCAAGAGAAAGATTCAGAGCAAGAGAAGATCAGAGCAAGAGAAAGATCAGAGCAAGAGGAAGATCAGAGCAAGAGAAAGTTCAGAGCAAGAGAAAGATCAGAGCAAGAGAAAGTTCAGAGCAAGAGAAAGATCAGAGCAAGAGAAAGATTCAGAGCAAGAGAAAGATCAGAAGCAAGAGGAAGATCAGAGCAAGAGGAAAGTTCAGAGCAAGAGAAAGTTCAGAGCAAGAGGAAGATCAGAGCAAGAGAAAGTTCAGAGCAAGAGAAAGTTCAGAGCAAGAGGAAGATCAGAGCAAGAGAAAGTTCAGAGCAAGAGGAAGATCAGAGCAAGAGGAAGATCAGAGCAAGAGAAAGTTCAGAGCAAGAGGAAGATCAGAGCAAGAGAAAGATTCAGAGCAAGAGGAAGATCAGAGCAAGAGAAAGATCAGAGCAAGAGAAAGATCAGAGCAAGAGGAAGATCAGAGCAAGAGAAGATCAGAGCAAGAGAAGATCAGAGCAAGAGAAAGTCAGAGCAAGAGGAAGATCAGAGCAAGAGAAAGATCAGAACAAGAGGAAGATCAGAGCAAGAGAAAGTTCAGAGCAAGAGAAAGTTCAGAGCAAGAGGAAGATCAGAGCAAGAGGAAGATCAGAGCAAGAGAAAGTTCAGAGCAAGAGAAAGTTCAGAGCAAGAGGAAGATCAGAGCAAGAGAAAGATCAGAACAAGAGGAAGATCAGAGCAAGAGAAAGTTCAGAGCAAGAGAAAGTTCAGAGCAAGAGGAAGATCAGAGCAAGAGGAAGATCAGAGCAAGAGAAAGATCAGAACAAGAGGAAGATCAGAGCAAGAGAAAGTTCAGAGCAAGAGAAAGTTCAGAGCAAGAGGAAGATCAGAGCAAGAGGAAGATCAGAGCAAGAGAAAGATCAGAACAAGAGGAAGATCAGAGCAAGAGAAAGTTCAGAGCAAGAGAAAGTTCAGAGCAAGAGGAAGATCAGAGCAAGAGAAAGATCAGAGCAAGAGAAAGATCAGAACAAGAGAAAGTTCAGAGCAAGAGGAAGATCAGAGCAAGAGAAAGATCAGAACAAGAGGAAGATCAGAGCAAGAGAAAGTTCAGAGCAAGAGGAAGATCAGAGCAAGAGGAAGATCAGAGCAAGAGAAAGTTCAGAGCAAGAGGAAGATCAGAGCAAGAGAAAGTTCAGAGCAAGAGGAAGATCAGAGCAAGAGAAAGATCAGAGCAAGAGAAAGTTCAGAGCAAGAGGAAGATCAGAGCAAGAGAAAGATCAGAGCAAGAGAAAGATCAGAACAAGAGAAAGTTCAGAGCAAGAGGAAGATCAGAGCAAGAGAAAGTTCAGAGCAAGAGAAAGTTCAGAGCAAGAGGAAGATCAGAGCAAGAGAAAGTCCAGAGCAAGAGAAAGATCAGAGCAAGAGAAAGATCAGAGCAAGAGGAAGATCAGAGCAAGAGAAAGTCCAGAGCAAGAGAAAGTTCAGAACAAGAGGAAGATCAGAGCAAGAGAAAGTTCAGAGCAAGAGAAAGTTCTGAACAAGAGGAAGATCAGAGCAAGAGAAAGATCAGAGCAAGAGAAAGATCAGAGCAAGAGAAAGTTCAGAGCAAGAGGAAGATCAGAGCAAGAGAAAGTCCAGAGCAAGAGAAAGTTCAGAACAAGAGGAAGATCAGAGCAAGAGAAAGATCAGAGCAAGAGAAAGATCAGAGCAAGAGAAAGATCAGAACGTGGGAAGATCAACAAAATTGGACTGATACAAATACTTTGAGATGGAAGGGTTTCAGACAAGAGAGCTGAGCTCTGGAGACAGTTTAAGGGATGGTGATCAGCCAGGACCACGGGAAGATAGTACCAGACGACTCACCATCACACCGCTCAGGATGGTGAGTCCGGTAGACAAGATGGGCAGTGAGAGTGTAGTTGGCATGGGGCGGTGAGTACACCACCGCTGCTCATACCCTGATGGTGCAGGTCACTGGCCGCCTGCTTCACCACATCCTTATACTCCTTGTCCTCATACTCCTTCCAAGCACCACATCCTCATACTGATTTACATCTTCTTGCTCATAATTACTTTATCTGTCTTCCATATAGAAGAATATAAAGGCGGAGAGAGGAAGGGCGAGTGTGTCATAGACGTATGAAGACATTCACCTGCAGGAGGAGCGGTAACTGCCCCCACCTAACTACACCACATAATGCAACACATTACTATCAACAGTGTTAAGGCGTTGTAGACAGCAGCAAGGAAGAGACGGTGGCATGCAGGACCCTAGAGACAAGGAAGCATACACAGGTAAACAAAGGCATGAAGCAAAAACCCAGAGCTATGAAGAACAAGAGAGAGAGAGAAGTAAGAAAGAGACAAAAGTGTCCTTTTACTGACCAATGTGTGAGAGAGGGGCAGAGGAGCTGCCTCAAGCCCTTCACATCCACATAAGGAGCAACATGCCAGTGGATGACCGAGTAATTAGCCTAAGTGAAGGATCAGAAGAGCTCAGAAGATATTACAAGAAAGTTTCCGAGGAACTTGCCAAAAGATTTTACGAGTTATCACAGCTGAATGGGGACGGTCCCGGAGCTGAGAGACGGAGCTCTGCAACACTGCACGGTCCCGGAGCTGAGAGACGGAGCTCTGCAACACTGCACGGTCCCGGAGCTGAGAGACGGAGCTCTGCAACAGTGCACGGCCCCGGAGCTGAGAGACGGAGCTCTGCAACACTGCACGGCCCCGGAGCTGAGAGACGGAGCTCTGCAACACTGCACGGTCCCGGAGCTGAGAGACGGAGCTCTGCAACACTGCACGGTCCCGGAGCTGAGAGACGGAGCTCTGCAACAGTGCACGGCCCCGGAGCTGAGAGACGGAGCTCTGCAACACTGCACGGCCCCGGAGCTGAGAGACGGAGCTCTGCAACACTGCACGGTCCCGGAGCTGAGAGACGGAGCTCTGCAACACTGCACGGTCCCGGAGCTGAGAGACGGAGCTCTGCAACACTGCACGGTCCCGGAGCTGAGAGACGGAGCTCTGCAACACTGCACGGTCCCGGAGCTGAGAGACGGAGCTCTGCAACACTGAACGGTCCCGGAGCTGAGAGACGGAGCTCTGCAACACTGCACGGTCCCGGAGCTGAGAGACGGAGCTCTGCAACACTGCACGGTCCCGGAGCTGAGAGACGGAGCTCTGCAACACTGAACGGCCCCAGAGCTGAGAGACGGAGTCCTACAACACTGCACGGTCCCGGAGCTGAGAGACGGAGCCCTGCAACACTGCACGGTCCCGGAGCTGAGAGACGGAGCTCTGCAACACTGCACGGTCCCGGAGCTGAGAGACGGAGCTCTGCAACACTGCACGGTCCCGGAGCTGAGAGACGGAGCCCTGCAACACTGCACGGTCCCGGAGCTGAGAGACGGAGCTCTGCAACACTGCACGGTCCCGGAGCTGAGAGACGGAGCCCTGCAACACTGCACGGTCCCGGAGCTGAGAGACGGAGCTCTGCAACACTGCACGGTCCCGGAGCTGAGAGACGGAGCTCTGCAACACTGCACGGTCCCGGAGCTGAGAGACGGAGCTCTGCAACACTGCACGGCCCCGGAGCTGAGAGACGGAGTCCTACAACACTGCACGGTCCCGGAGCTGAGAGACGGAGCCCCTGCAACACTACACGTTACCCAAGACTCGCCCTGAGAGTGATGGATGACCGTTATCAGGCAAGATCTTGCCCCTGGGTACTGAAGGAAGGTCTTGCCCCTGGGTACTGAAGGAAGATCTTGCCCTGGGTACTGAAGGAAGATCTTGCCCTGGGTACTGAAGGAAGATCTTGCCCCTGGGTACTGAAGGAAGATCTTGCCCCTGGGTACTGAAGGAAGATCTTGTTCTGGGTACTGAAGGAAGATCTTGCCCCTGGGTACTGAAGGAAGATCTTGCCCTAGGTACTGAAGGAAGATCTTGCCCCTGGGTACTGAAGGAAGTTCTTGTTCTTGGTACTGAAGGAAGATCTTGCCCCTGGGTACTGAAGGAAGATCTTGCCCTAGGTACTGAAGGAAGATCTTGCCCCTGGGTACTGAAGGAAGATCTTGCCCCTGGGTACTGAAGGAAGATCTTGTTCTTGGTACTGAAGGAAGATCTTGCCCCTGGGTACTGAAGGAAGATCTTGTTCTTGGTACTGAAGGAAGATCTTGCCCCTGGGTACTGAAGGAAGATCTTGTTCTTGGTACTGAAGGAAGATCTT